>NW_021636662.1:0-44362 GCF_004799145.2 Neltuma alba | reverse complement strand
CTTGCCCATGCATTGTCTTTTAGTGAAAGTTACCAGAGCTTGTTAGTTAGAATAATCAATGTTTGGACGTACAAATAATACAACACATGCAAGTTTCAAATGTATATATGTTTACACCACTATATCTTTGCATATTTTCTATCGCAAACCATCTTATACATAAGCAGCCAAATGCTAGGAAAACTAAATGGTTCATGTACCAAACCGAATCGGCTTAAACTAAAAAGCACAAATGTACAGCAGAATCAGCAGAATCATTAGATAATATGAGGACCAGATATCAAGATTGCCGCTTATTTTTCTCTGTTGAAAATCAGACTTTGAGCAAGAGAAATTGCCATGTCTGTACAATCCCTTAGAAAAGCTTAAACACAATAATTATGGAAAGATCCGAGATGATTTTACACTATGCATCTAACACAGTCTTTATATTGCATTACAGACACACACAGATGTTAGACAATAGTAACAAAATTCTAACAGGGAACTCACTGAATCATGGAGAAGTTGTCTTCTTTGCCATGAAAGCCCGCATGAGGGAAGTTGAATATAATTCTATCAAATCTCCTCATTTCCAAGTATGGATGAAATTTCATTTGGGTTGCATCAACTCCATGCAACACACATGCTCTCATCTTTGTTAAGGCAATCAAATTTGACGTTGCCTTCTTGTACTTCCTCACAACTTGATCTTAATGAACAGCAAAAGCAATCAATGACATGACAAACATTCAACACTGTAGTAACAACAATTACGAAAAGCAGAAGAGTAAACCAGATCGATCGAATCCACAATCCACAACTTTGATAACATGCATAAAAGTAGAAACAAATCATTCAGAGAACAAAATCGATAAGATGCTCATAGAAAAGTGGAAGAATAGTATATAAACACAAGCACTTCCACAAATCATGAAGAATTAGAAAACTAGCCAGGAAAGTAAAGATCAAGGCGAGATTCATGTCTAAACTAAGCTTCATTAGAATACCAAACGATAGTCAAATATTTAGTTCCTTGACTCCCGCTAGAAACTCTTCGTAGGGTATGCAAAATACAAACGACAATAATAAATAAATAAATATAAGGCCAAATGTTAAGATTTATTTACATGGGGTTAAAATCACAATTGAGAAATCTTCCGGTCATCAATGATCCGTTCAGCGAAATCGCAAAGCACAGCTTGACTTCCTTTGGATGCTTAGAAAAGAACAAGCGAACAGAAACCAAACTCACTTAGATGAACAACGTCCTCGTTTTGCAAACTACTAAGGGAAAATAATAGTTATTTCAAGAGGGAAGGAGGTGAAAAACAAACACTTAACGTGGTATTAATAAGAAGCGTCATCATCAAGCAATCAGAAAAACCTTATGCAATTTTAGATAACTCCAGTATTCAAAGCAACATCTGTCACGACGAAGGGGGAAATTTTGAAGAAGAAACATTGCACACACAAATGTAAGAGCGCAGAGAGAGAGAGAGAGAGAGAGAGAGAGAGAGAGACCATAGGTGTCAAGGGAAGAAGCAACGATGTTGAAACCTGAACCAAAGGACTGAGCCAAGGAAAGGGAGAAGGAGAAATCACCCTCACCCACCAACAATATTTGATGATGCGAAGAATAATATTTGACCCATTTTTCTCCTCCATCATCACTCCAATCGACAAGCTTCTGCCTTTTGTTCTGACAGCTCATTTGTAAAGCCATTGCTTCCCCTGCCCCCTGTGCATACAAATTACGAGGTTTCAAACTTCCTATATGGAAAACGTAACCTTCCAACGTTTAAAAAGACTGAACAGTGCTCTTTTGGAGAGCTATGATGCGAAAATCAGAAGGTAAAATAGGTGGAAACTTAATGACCCATGTCTTCAAGCTTATAGACCCCATGAACTGTATCAAATCAGATCATCCACGCATCACATTTTGCTGAAGTGGGGGAGGAATGGATGAGGAGGGTGCTCAACTTCAGCGTAAAAATGGATGGAAGCGGGTATTAGATTTGAAGTTGGAAATTAATTGGCCGCCAACATTGAAGCTCTTGAATCTCAACTTCAGAGACGCTAGCAAGCTTGGGTGCTCTGCAACTTTCCTTTCCCCATTCTCCGTCGTCCAGCCCCTATGCTTTGATTGTGTTTAACATTAATTAAAAAGTTCTAGATGAATGAAACCAAACAATCAGAATAGCTTTTGAAAAATAGACTATGAGGAATAGATTTTGTAAAAAATATATTGTGAAAAAGTGATTTAAGAAGTGAAAGCGTTTGAATAGTTGTTATCAAAACACTTTTTATATATACAAATTACTAAAAAAGCATAAGTTAATATAAGAATTATATAAAGAGAAAATTCTAATTAAATACATTTGAAATAGAAAAATCTTAATTTAAGCCTACATTTTTAACAAATTCTTAATTAGGCCAAGAGGCCTAATTGGAGATTTCTAATATTACTAAAAGACCAAAATGCCCTCTGTAATTAAAAAGCCTAATTTTAGTTTTAATTCTTTTAATTGAATTTAAGTAACATGTTTTTCTTTAAATATTATCATATGAAAATTTGGCCAAAAATATTATCATATAAAAAAATAAAAATAACGATTATGGCCAACAAAAAAATTGAAGAGTACAGATAAAAAAATACATAATTTCTAGATATCCATAGAATTGCAAAAATATGGGAACTAATAAAAATTTTACGATTTCAAATGTCAAAGATTAATAGGATCAAAGTTTTTTTTTGTACGAGAAAAAATCAAATAAAAGATTCATGAAATTCTTGAATATCTATCAAAATTAATTTTACTGTTTCAAAAATTACATTGAGACTCATCAATTCATCTTTAATTTTTCGGTCTCCAAGATTTATTCAATATCAAATTTTTAGTATATAAAAAATAACTAAAAGGCCATAAATTCTAGAGTTGACATAACATTCACAAGTACAAAACACAAATTTGACATAAAGTTTAAGAAAAACCACATCCTCATTAGTAAATCTACTAGAATAATTAAAACTAAAATTAGGCTTACACCTACATTCAATTTTCCTTTTTGATTATAAAGAGGCATTTTGGTCTTTTATCAACATTTGAAAATCCCTAATTAGGTCTCTTGCCCTAATTAGGAATTTGTTAAAAGTATAAGCCTTAATTGGAATTTCATTATTTCAGATGGATTTAATTGGGATTTTCCCTTATATAAAAGATAGATTTTATGACATATTTTAATATGAAGGAATAAAATTGTTAATATATTTTTTACCATAATTAATAATACGTAAGATAACATAATTCATAAATAATTAATATGTGTATATATATTTATAAGATATAAAATTAAATATGTTTATAAAAAATAATTGAGGGATGTTAAATTCATATTATTGTTGAAATCTACTATGACAGGCACAATCATACTCTCCAATTTGAACCAGAAGCAGAATGGATTTACTTCTCTTGAAACTATAGTTTTGAGCTCCAAAACCATGATTTTGGCCCAAACCAAGTTTCGGATATTTTTTTTCAAAATTGATGCTATTTGGGTGACATCCCACCCGTTTTGCCTCTCAAACTATGGTTTTGAGAGACACCCCAACAGGCAAGCTTAGGTTGGAAGCACTTTTAAGGATGGTTTGCCCATAAGATTGAAGGATGTTTAGAAGAACGTAAAATCACTTTCAAAAGAGTTTTTATTCGATACAAAACCCTTCTTACATATTTACTTTACCTGTCATAAAATTATTTTTAAAATTATGATTTAGTTTTTATCCAAATGCTGCTTAAGTTATAAATGAAAAATGATAAGGATATTAATTAATATTAAAAAAATAAGAAGATAAGAGATTGAGTTATAAGCTAATGAAAAGTTTAAGAATTGAGTTACACCATATTATATAGTTAGAGAATTGAATATAAGTGAATTAAAAATTAAAAAACTAAAAAAATTAATTCTTTCTTTATTAAACATAAGTTCCTGTATACTTCAACAAAATAAGGCTCAGGCGGAGGCTCATTGTCATTCCAAGCCTATTTAAACAAATAGCTAGACCTATTTTTGTAAAGTATAGCCTATTTATTTATTTCTTGTTTGCATTATTATATACAACTATATGTAATATCATCTATATTAATTTTATAAATTAATTATAAAATTATTAAGTTACGCTTAACCTTAAATTTCACGTTTCATTATTATTCATATATAAGTCCAATCCTTTTATTCACCAACTATTCACCTCTTCCTCTCTTTCTTTTGATCGCTCAAGATGACAGTATTAGTTTACCCCATCTTCTTCAGATTTGTGTTGTTCATACAAACATGACAATTGTTATAAATTTATTTTAGTGATATCCATATCAATAGAAAGGGTTTGTTTACAATTTATGAGAGAAACAAAATAGGTAAAATTCATATTTACATGTCACTTATTATAGTAGCTAAAATCTATTTTCCGTCTATATTGAATATGCTCCTTAATATTAATGACTTTATTATGTTTTAGAAGTGATTCAATAGAAAAAAAAATATTAAAATTTTAGAGCTATTATGAATACAATAATATGTGTAAATGTCCATATCTCTCCTATTATCTTCAATATCTTGTATTATCTTTATATCCCACAATTATCTCTATTATTATATAATATGTATATTTTGTCAAAAATATAAAGCTGTGCCTGTAAATAAAAGGCATGTATAATATATTTAGTATCTTGAATAGAATGAGAAATGCTCCAATCTTTTCCTCTCTCTAATTCTCTTAGTTTTATAACAAGAGCATGATAATTATCTTATTTTTTGTTTAATAGACTTTTTTCCACTTGAGCACTTGAGTTTTTATTAGGGTGTTCATGTGATGGGACGGGACAGAAACTATGTAATATCCTAAAGTTTATTTTAGGTTTAAAAAAAATTCAAAAAAATAAATAAATATAAATAAAATAATAATATTTTAATTTAAATTTTTTAAAAAAGGAGTTAAAGTCAACTTTCCATCGAATTTCGGTGGAAAGTTGAATGTGAATGTTGAATTGAGGGGTGAAGGTTGAAGAAAGAAAGAGAATTGGAGTTGGGAGTTGGGAGTTGGAAGATAATTATGAGGGGACCTAATACATGTATGGGAGTGTTATTTTAACACTCCCCACAACCCAATTCCCCGGCACAAGAAGGAAAGAGAGGAAGAGAGATTAGAGTGTACATGAGAAAGAGGAGCATACCGGTGAAGCAGAGGGCAAGCTTTGAAGATATTTTAGGTACATAAAATTACTTCTTTTTATTAAAATTTCTTCATAAATATTCCTGTATATTTTAAGCTTCCTATTTACATTATTACTATAGTGATTGGAGAAAATTTTGAGACTTATATATGATATAAGTATTGAGTTTTGATAAAAGATGACTATAGAAATTTAGAAGTAAATGAGTTGTTAATTTTAATCGGTTTAGATTTGTCTATTTGTTAGTTTTAGTATTTAAATTAATTTATTTAGTTGAAAATCTGTTATTTATGGGATATACCATATTTTTACCGATTAAATTTAAGTTGAACAATTTATTTGGGTTGTTTGACATATTATTGAGATTTCAATCGGTTTAGTTTTATTTATTGGGTGACTGGAGGTTTTAAAATAATTATTGTAGCTAAAAAGTTTATGGAAATATATATATGGTAGTTATACTATTAAATTTTTGATTAGATTATTTATTTATAAATATTTGAAGTATTATTGAATTTTTGATAGTTTGATTTTGAGGTTTAAACTTAAAATGAGATTTTTTAGAATTTAGAACATAGTAATTTTATATTTGGAAATTAGGAAAAATTCTTTTTATTAAGGTGAATAATTTGGAGGTGGTAAATAAATAATTTGGCTTGTTAGAAAATTTTAAGTATCTCTAAAATACTAAATAATTTTTTAAGGGATAGACCTTTGTGGCTTTTTATTCGTCCCCCAATGTGTGGGATGACTGGGATAACCTATATAAGAGATGGACCTTTGTGACTACTTATTCGTCCCCTAAAGTGTGAGATATGCCTATATGTCTGATTAATCCCCCATAGTGAGGGATAGACTTAGACTTATGGCTTGTGTGATAGCCCCCAAAGTGAGGGTTTGGATGATTGAAATTATATATCTATGTTTTCGAGAATTAATAACTGTCCCACTTGACACCTCACGAGCACGTGTTAGTGTGTATGATGCGTTGAAAAGTTGGTTACTGAGGCGTTTGTCTCACCCCATGGTTTTTACTATCTTCAGGTGATAGTTCAGGTGGTGACCCATCAGGGAAGGCTCTAGAGGCATAGTGTGCTCTTACAGCTTGTATAGCCTTCCTGCTTTTGTTTTATGTGTTGACTTGTTATATATTGCCACATAGGGCCCATATACTCTAATGTTGTAAACTAATACTTTTAATTACTACTATCTGATCTGGGGGGTCATTGGAAGACCAGAGATATTTAAGACTTTGCGTATTACACTCATTTGATAGTGTTGACTTTTGACTAATGGGCTTCATGACTTATATTAAAATGTTTTATTAGTTCGTATGTTTTGAAAGTATAAGTTTGGTTTGGGCGAACGGTTGAATCATATTCTGGACTTTGAAAGTCCAAGTCCCAAGTTAATGATTGATGTGGCTCGTAATATAAGTTTATTCTTTTAACAATGATAGCGATTTTAAAATTTTAAGGTTTCTTCTTTTCTGTCATGGTTAATCATTCAAATAAATTGTTGGATTTAAGCTAAAATGGTTTTGAAAGAACACGTTGTCACAATTTGGTATCAGAGCTAAAGGTTCTGCGAAGTGGGTTGCATTACGTTGCATTTAGTGGCAATATATAATAATCTCACATAACCTTCCCTGTTACTTTGTGTCTGTGCTTGTTCTACTTTGTGTTTCTTTTGGTGGGTTCCATCCTTAGGTGGGGAGGATGGTACGGACGCGATCTCGACAAACCGATCAGTGTGGAGATGAATCCACAAACTCGCCTAATCAACCACCGAATCCTCTGTAGTTTAACTAGGAGGCATTACTGCAACAGTTAAGGGAAGTGGTAGTTACAGTGGTAGATGAGAGAGTAAGGAAGATGGAGGAAGATTTGAGAATCAAGAAAGCTATGGAATAGTTTGAAGGGAGTGGGCTTCCTGGGCCGTCTATGGGAAATTCTGTCACCCACAGGGGTTCTATTGAAGGAACCAAAGAAGAGAGTAGTTCACGAAGGCGACAAGGAAAAGAGGAGGCGATGAACCTTAAAAGTGTATGGAAGGACATAGAGCGGCATCATCCGAAGACTTTTGATGGGGGTATGGATCCTGATAAAGCTGAGGCTTGGATAGATGACATGGAGACAATATTCAAGGCTTGTGATTGTAATACCTATCAAAAAGTACAAGCAGCTGTGATCTTATTGAGGGACCAAGCTAAGAGGTGGTGGAGGATCGTAAGCGGCATAGATGACTCGGGGATTACTTGGAATGAATTCAAGCAGATGTTCTTTGATCACTACTTTCCCCCAGCCATGAGACAAAAGAAAAAGAAACCTCTTTTTATGCTCTTCGACAAGAGAACATGCATGAGGACGAGTTTATTGCCAAATATATTGACCTCTCCAAGCATGTTACTTACCTATAGCAGAATGATAACCCAGAGTGCATGGCCCGACAATTAATAGAACGAGCGAGGCCAGAGTTGAAACAACAAATGGCTTTATATGAATTTAAGAGTTTCGAGGATGCCTGCACGAAACTCAGGATGACAGCTCGCAGAACCTGAGAGGTAGAGGAGAGCCGACGTCGGGATAATCAGGGCAGATTCTCTGGTTTTATGAGGCCAAGGGGAGGAGTCAATAAGAAGGGTAGCTATAGTTATGGGAGCTTAGGGAGCTCTAGCAGAGACAAGAACCAGAATCAGAAGGATTCAGCCCGTAGAGGCTATATGCAGAGGAGACAGGCTCAGAGGAGCCGTATGGGAGGAAATCAGAGCTTTTACCGTGAGCCTACTAGATCCACACCAAGTGTTAGCGGTCCTTGCTCGAGATGTGGGAAGAATCATCCAGGACAATGTTTGGAATGCTACAGTTGCCATAAGTTTGGACATATAGCTCGCAGTTGTCCAAAAACACGGCAGCAAACTCCTAGTTTCAGATCCACAGTGCCCGCGAGAGTTTTTTCTTTGACTAGAGAGGAAGCCGGTATGTCTCCTAATCTGATTAGAGGTACTGTCTCTCTTCAAGGACATGATATACCTGTGTTATTTGATTCTGGTGCCACTCATTCTTTTATTGCTGCGAAATGTGCTCAAAAGTTTAAATTTCTCATGCATGATTTGTCTTACATGTTGAAAGTGTCAACTCCAGCATGAGCTACTATGTTAACCACACAGGCATGTTTAAGTCTTGTGCTTAAATTTGAGAATCGTGAGTCTGTGATTGATTTGATTTGTCTACCCCTCAAGGGTATTGACATGATTATTGGCATGGATTGGCTATCAGCAAATAATGCCATTCTGGATTGCAAAAGGAAGATAGTAACTCTTCCTTTGTGCACTACGATAGTTGAGGCTATTAATGGTCGGTTGTGGTTGTCTGCTACTCAAGCAACTAAGTGTATTCAGAAGGGTGGTCAGGCATATGCTGTTTTCTTTTCTGTTAGTACGGATAAAAAAGTTGGTATAGAGAAAATCGAGGTAGTAAAGGAGTTTCCTAAGGTATTCCTGAGGAAGTGTCCGGTTTACCTCTTGAAAGGAAAGTTGAATTCTCCATTGAGCTAGTACCAGGGACAGCTCCAATTTCTAAAGCACCATTCAGAATGTCACCTTCTGAATTAGCAGAACTGAAAAAGCAAATCGAAGAGTTACTTGAAAAAGGGTTTATTAGACCAAGTGTCTCACCGTGGGGATCCCCAGTACTGTTTGTGAGAAAGAAGGATGGAGCTTGAGATTGTGTATAGATTACAGGCAATTGAACAAAGTGACTATCAAGAACAAATATCCTTTGCCTAGGATTGATGACTTGCTAGATCAACTAATGGGGTCAGCAGTGTTTTCCAAGATTGACTTAAGGTCTGATATCATCAATTAAGAGTCAGAGCACAGGACATCCCAAAGACGGCCTTTCATACCAGATACGGATATTACGAGTTTCTAGTAATGCCTTTTGGTTTGACAAATGCTCCAGCGGTGTTTATGGACTATATGAACCAGATCTTTAGGCCGTATTTGTACAAGTTTATTGTGGTGTTTATAGATGATATCCTGATATACTCTAAGAATGAGGAAGAACACCGAGAACATCTTTACATTGCATTGCGAATATTGAGGGATCATCAGTTATATGCTAAGTTAAGCAAGTGCGAGTTCTGGCTTAGAGAAGTGAAGTTATTAGGCCATGTAGTATCTGCGGAGGGAGTAGCTATTGATCCTAGCAAGGTCAATGCTGTGTTGAAATGGGAAACACCAAAATCTGTGACAGAGGTAAGAAGTTTCGTGGGCTTAGCTGGGTATTACTGAAGATTCATCAAGGGATTTTCTCAGATCGCCATGCCTCTAACTAAGTTGACCAAGAAAGACCAACCGTTTATCTGGAACAAAAAGTGTGAGGCAGCTTTTCAAGAACTGAAGGCTAAGTTGACCACGGCACCAGTATTGACTATTCCAAATCCTAGTAAACCATACACCCTTTATACTGATGCTTCACTTAAGGGTTTAGGGTGTGTCCTGATGCAGGAAGGTAAAGTGGTTGCCTATGCATCTAGACAATTAAGGCCACATGAGGAAAATTATCCTACTCATGACCTGGAATTAGCTGCGGTGATTTTTGAATTGAAAATCTGGAGGCACTACTTATATGGATCACAGTTTGAAGTCTTCAGCGATCACAAGAGCCTGAAGTATTTAATAGATCAGAAGGAACTGAATAATAGACAACGTCGGTGGATGGAATTCATCAAGGACTATGACTTTGAGCTTAAGTATCATCCGGGTAAAGCCAATGTGCTTGCAGACGCTTTGAGTAGGAAAACAGTGCATGTTTTTCACATGAGTTTGGAGGAACACTACTGCTTAGAGAGATTGAGAGATCTCCAAGTGGTGCATGAGGCTCCAGCAACTCTACAATCAATTTTGGGTGATTATGAGTTCTTTCAAGACTTGAAGGCTGCACATATGGATGATGACCAGTTACTAAGCATCTGAGAGGAAGTAGAGACCCATGGTGTGCCTGATTATGAAATTGGTGAAGAAGGAATCCTGAGGTACAAGAAGAGGATTTGTGTCCCTAATAATGAGGAAATCAAAAGGACTATTCTAGAAGAGGCGCATCGAAGTAATTACACGATACACCCAGGGATAACCAAGATGTACCAAGACCTGAAAAAGAACTACTGGTGGCCAAAAATGAAGAGGGATGTCACGGATTTTGTAATGAAGTGTCTGACATGTCAAAAGGTCAAGATAGAACATCAGAGACCTCCAGGACTATTAAAGAATCTCGATATTCCCCAATGAAAATAGGACAGCATTTCTATGAATTTCATTACTGGTATGCCAAGAACCCCGGCTGGCTATGATGCGATATGGGTAATTGTAGATAGATTGACTAAGTCAGCGCACTTCCTACCTATCAAGAGTACTTACTCTTTAGAGAGATTAACAAAGCTATATATAGATGAGATTGTTTGACTTCATGGAGTGCCGGAGTCTATCATTTCAGATGGGAACTCGGAGCATCATTACATCTTCTAGCAGTCATTACATGAAGCCATGGGCACTAAGCTCAAGTTTAGTACTGCTTATCATCCTCAGACTGATGGACAGACCGAGAGGACTATTCAGACTCTCGAGGACATGTTGAGGGCCTGCGCTATAGAGCTAAAGGGTAGTTGGGACACTCACTTATCATTAGCTGAGTTTGCCTATAACAACAACTATCACGCTAGCATTCAGATGGCACCATATGAGGCTTTATACGGGAGGAAATGTAGATCTCCACTTTGTTGGACTGAATTAAGTGAAAGAACAATTATTGGCCCAGATTTAGTGGACATCACAACCAGAAAGATTGAGCTGATCAAGCAGGAGTTTTTGATGGCCCAAAGTTGACAGAAGAGTTATGTGGATCCTCGGAGGAGACCTTTAGAATTTGAAGTGGGTGATCATGTATTTCTGAAGGTTTCACCTATCACCGGTGTTGGTAGATCCATTAAAGCCAAGAAGCTTACACCCTGATTTATGGGTCCTTATGAGATTTTGGAGCGGATTGGACCTGTTGCATATCGAATTGCGCTGCCGCCATATCTTTCCAGTTTACACGACGTGTTCCACGTGTCACAGTTGAAAAAGTATCACCCCGATCCGTCTCATGTTATTGAACCCGAAGAAGTCGAGTTGCGAGATAATTTGACCTATCCAACAGAACCAGAGCGGATTTTAGACGTTAAGGACAAACAATTGAGGAACAAAACTATCCGTCTTGTTAAGGTCTTTTGGAAGAGCATGAGTCCTAGTGATGCTACTTGGGAGACGGAGGAATGGATGCGTTACGAGTACCCTTACCTGTTTTCTTAGTAAGCACTTTGAGTTACTTTTGTTTTTATTTCTTGTGTGGTTGTTTGAATTTTGGGGACAAAATTCTAATTAGGTGGGGAGAATTGTAATATCTTAAAGTTTATTTTAGGTTTTAAAAAATTCAAAAAAATAAATAAATATAAATAAAATAATAATATTTTAATTTAAATTTAAAAAAAAGAGTTAAAGTCAACTTTTCACCGAATATCGGTGGAAAGTTGAATGTGAATGTTGAAATTGAGGAGTGAAGGTTGAAAGATGAGAGTTGCAGTTGGGAGTTGGGAGATAATTATGAGGGGACCTAATACATGTGTGGGAGTGTTATTTTAACACTCCCCACAACCCAATTCCCCAGTGCAAGAAGGAAAGAGAGGAAGAGAGATTAGAGTGTACGTGAGAAAGAGGAGCATACCGATGAAGCAGAGGGCAAGCTTTGAAGATATTTTAGGTACATAAAATTACTTCTTTTTATTAAAATTTCTTTATAAATATTTCCTGTATATTTTAAGCTTCCTATTTACATTATTACTATAGTGATTGGAGAAAATTTTGAGACTTATATATGATATAAGTATTGAGTTTTGATAAAAGATGACTGTAGAAATTTAGAAGTAAATGAGTTATTAATTTTAATTGGTTTAGATTTGTCTATTTGTTAGTTTTAGTATTTAAATTAATTTATTTAGTTGAAAATCTGTTATTTATGGGATATACCATATTTTTACCGATTAAATTTAAGTTGAATAATTTATTTGGGTTGTTTGACATATTATTGAGATTTCAATCGGTTTAGTTTTATTTATTGGGTGACTGGAGGTTTTAAAATAATTATTGTAGGTAAAAAGTTTATAGAAATATATATATATATATATGGTAGTTATACCATTAAATTTTTGATTAGATTATTTATTTATAAATATTTGAAATATTATTGAATTTTTGATAGTTTGATTTTGAGGTTTAAACTTAAAATGAGATTTTTTAGAATTTAGAACATAGTAATTTTATATTTGGAAATTGGGAAAAATTCTTTTTATTAAGGTGAATAATTTGGAGGTGGCAAATAAATAATTTGGCTTGTTAGAAAATTTTAAGTTATCTCTAAAATACTTAATAATTTTTTTGGGTTATGAGAGTTGAGTGAATTTAGAATAAAAATTTGATTAAATTAGAAATTTAAATGATATATAGAAGCTTAATTAATTAATTATTTAGTTTATATTAATATGTAGTTATATTAATTGTGTAGATTAATTATTGGTTGAGCAAAGGATTGACCTTGTGGTAATCCTTAGTATTGCTTTGGCGAGAGGTAACCACTTTCCACTTGTTATATGTGCTAATATGTTGTTTGTGAGTATTTTGTTATTTTTAAATAATATTTGTTATTTGGAACTCGAGTAGATATATTATACTTTTGAGCTATGAAAAATTGTCTTGTGGGATTTTTTTGGAATTGTGATTGAGAAGTTTTGAAAAGATATATGATTTATATCTTGTGGATTATACTGGAAAAGATTAAGACATTTTTGTTATATTGTGAATGGTTGGTTGTTGTTTAGATTTTGGACTGAACTCTATCCTACCACGTGGTAAGGCCGCCATTGGTGCATATTGGTGGGCTTCTTAGTCATCCCTCGAATAAGTGATAGACCTTTGTGGCTTTTTATTCGTCCCCCAATGTGTGGGATAGGCCTATAATAAGGGATGGACCTTTGTGACTACTTATTCGTCCCCCAAAGTGTGGGATAGGCCTATATGTCTGATTAATCCCCCATAGTGAGGGATAGACTTATATGGCTTGTGTGATAGCCCCCAAAGTGAGGGTTTGGATGATTGAAATTATATATCTATGTTTTCGAGAATTAATAACTGTCCCACTTGACACCCACGAGCACGTGTTAGTGTGTATGATGCGTTGGAAAGTTGGTTACTGAGGCGTTTGTCTCACCCCGTGGTTTTTACTATTTTCAGGTGATAGTTTAGGTGGTGACTCATCAGGGAAAGCTCCGGAGGCATAGTGTGCTCTTACAGCTTGTATAGCCTTCCTGCTTTTGTTTTATGTGTTGACTTGTTATATATTGCCACATAGGGCCCATATACTCTAATGCTGTAAACTAATACTTTTAATTACTACTATCTGATCGGGGGTCATTGAAAGGCCAGAGATATTTAAGACTTTGCGGATTACGCTCATTTGATAGTGTTGACTTTTGACTAATGGGCTTCATGACTTATATTAAAATGTTTTATTAGTTCGTGTGTTTGAAAGTATAAGTTTGGTTTGGGCTAACGATTGAATGATATTTCTAGACTTTGAAAGTCCAAGGCCCAAGTTAATGATTGATGTGGCTCGTAATATAAGTTTATTTCTTTTAACCATGATAGCAATTTTAAAATTTTAAGGTTTCTTCTTTTCTATCATGGTTAATCATTCAAATAAATTGTTGGATTTAAGCTAAAATGGTTTTGAAAGAACGGTTATCACAGACTACCCCGTCCCAATCTCGTCCTGATAATTGGGACAGGACGACTTTTCCAATTGGGACGGGACATAACTAGGACAGGACAAGGACGTCTCATTTTTTTTGTAATTTTTTTAATTTAAAAACTAACTATACAAGAAATATAAAAATTTATAATAAAAACTATGTGAGAAAAATAGATAAAAATGACAAAATACTGACAAAGAAAAATGTTTTTTGTAATCATGAGAGACAAAAAAAACAAACATAAAATATTTACTACAAAGAATATCATGTAACTCATACAAAAACAACTTATAAACAAATAAAAAATAACAATTGATAAATATCATTGTCAAAATACTATTACAATGATAAATAAAATAAATATATAATAACTAAAAATAAAGATAATATATTGGGACGGGACCGGGACAGGACACCCCCGTCCCGCATCCCGTCCCGTCCTGTCCTGAAATAATTTTGTCTCGTCCCGCTTTCATCCCGTCTCAAAAGCTTTCAGGACAGGACTGTCCCGTCCCAAAATGACTGGGACAGAGACGGGACATAGGGACGGGACACAATTGAACACCCCTAATTCTTGTTGAAGCTTCAGAGCTTCACCCTCCGATCTTAATATATTTATTTGCAAATGTAATTTTTTTAGAACAATTATCCAAATAATTTTCTTTAATTTTTTGTTTCCATAACTTATTTTAAAAAATATTTTGATAAAATATTTTGAGACCAAAAAAAAAAACACAGGCCCTAAATACCGTATGTTCATTTTGTATACAACACAAGAAGTATCAAGTAAAAATATATTTAATAAATACATAAAATCACTTTTGTGTCAATTTCTATTATGTGTGTATATATATATTTATGATTTTAACTTAAAATAAAAGGCATTGAGTTATTAAGCATATCTTTCCCATAATTTCCCTACTCCACATAATAATCATTAATAAGTCGCAATGTTAACAAACCGTGAATGATACGGCTTGTTTTAAGCCCCATACAATTACATGGAGCCCACTTCAATCAATTCAGAACACCAAATAAGATCATTGCAAATAAACATTTGCTCAGATACTATGAGAAGAGGATCCAGCGATAACATTTCAAAACATAGGAATCATTATCGAGCTACATAGCTTCAGAATCGGAAGATCGGCTAGTAGCTTGAGGGCAACAAGAGATGCAGCAAAATGACCACAAAAGCTTAGTAACAATCATCTGAGTCTGAGAAGATTGATCATTTGAAAAGGCTAAGAGTATCATATCCTTATTCCTAACATTAGCTGATTCAAGCCATGATGATCTCTGCAAATCACAGATGATTCCATCAACATAAACAGAAATTGCTCTCCCAAGAAGCTCCATTCCAGAAATTGGAGTATTGCTTGTCATCAGAGTCAGAGGATAGTCATTATTGTGCTGATCTCTTTGATTTATGGTGTCAGCAGAGTTCTTCTTCTTCTTTGTTACCGTGGAAAACTTGTTGTTATAAGCAGGGTAGTCTTCTTTCTTGAAATCAACACACTCTATAAGTCTCAGAAAGCTTAGAATGCCAAGTTTATTAATATTCCAGTTATTGAATGGGGGCGTGGTCTTGTGATTTACATGGATTTCACCATTGGGTTTGAGCATGCCCCTTGCATTCATAAAGAAACCGCGTACAAGGTTCTGATGTTTCCTGTGAATAAAATGTGCAAGAACAAGGACGCTAAAGCCTTGGCATACAACTAGGAAAGAATATAAAATCATGTCCCTTTTATATTAGATGGGTGTGCGGTGTAGAGCCAAATATCCTCCTCTGTTTACGGGGGGGGAGAGAGAGTGAGTGTGTGTGTGTGTGTGTGTGTGAGAACACATCTATCTAATGTGCACGTGCAAACAAACCCATGCATGCACACCCACATGCTTAAGTACACATCTCCCTATAAGATGCAAACCCATGCATGCACACATACACACACAACTACATGCATGCTAGCATGTGCATGTAACTACTATGCTCAGCAATATGCGTATGAGATCCATTATTATCTGGGGCATATATAAAACCCATATACGGTGTAGTTTCATGTATATCATTTTCCAGCTGTGTACAAATAAGAAGTTCCCACATGCTTGGAAAACTAAAATTCTCATACGCCAGAAAGTACCTTAGAAAACAGAATAAGATATCAGAATTGGCACTTATTCTCCATTGAAAATCAGATTCTGAGGCACAGTAATGGTCAGGCACAATACAATCTTCCAGAAAGGGTATGAATCTTTTTCATTTATATTCTCTACATTAATCTAAAAACTTAACAGTATAACTGCGGAAAGAACCCCAACAATGTTACATTTTCACACTATAAATCTGCCACATATCGATTATATATATGTTGACCATATAAATCATAAAGTTAGACACCAATAAAAAAAATTCGGTGTTCACAATGTTGCAACAATGAAATAGGTGTATATATGGACAATTAAGATAAAATATGATTACCACAAGTTACATTAAAATCGGTTTCTGGTCAATTCCTACTATTTCTTTCACATTTTTGGTGTGGTCCAGACCTTGCACTTGAACTATAAAGAGCATGAATAATTCATTATTCATAAACAACAATTTTAATTACAGCTAATCATTGATTAATAATTTTTCTTTTAAAGTAGCTCATTACCACTATATATGATTTTTCTCTTATTAGATTACATTAAATTATATGAAGAGCAAGTTGAGCTTTATTGGCTGCTTTGCTGGATTTGATTAATTTATATATGTGGATCATTAGTCAGACTGCTCCAAAAATTGAAAAGTTTGGTAATCTCAATGTCAATTAAATTGTTGGTTTGATGGGGTTATATATATATATATATATATATATATATAAGATATCTGAATATGTGACTATTTTTTATCCACGTAAAATACGTGATTATTTTATTTTGAAAATTATGTAGATAAATTATTTGGTAAATTAAAATCGAAATGAAAATGAAATAACCATATAACTAAAAATTTATGTTCCTAGTGTAGAATATAATTGGGTACAGTAACATCCAATGCCTAATTTTACTTTTCTCATATATCCAGTACCTAATCTTATTTATGGTGCATTTAACACCCAATTATTATTATTTTTTTGTGCTTCTAGCATTCTAATTTTATTTATAGTTTATCACGTGCTCTAAATCATAAATAAGATTACGATGTGGATGTAACTAAAAAATAATCCTAACTCCGATTCTAATTATAAGACATCATAACGAGATCTTATAATTATGATAAGAGGTAGTATCAGAGTGTTGAATACATAATGAATAAGATTAGAGTGATGGATGTACCTAAAACATAATATCAACGTGTTAGATTTTACTTTATCCAATATGATTTTATAAGAAGTTTTAATGTTGACAAGTTTTTCTCCCCCGTTTTTGCCAAGCACGAGTTGTGAACAATATGGCCATTTATATTTAATCAAAGGGATTTGAAGTTGGTGTTTAGAAATTTTTGAATTTTTTTTTGCAGATAATTTAACATCGCTCATGTTGTAAGAATTAATGGTGGAATTCATAGCTTGATTATATTATCATTGAAGTCCCAAATATTCTTTTGATTACTGGTGTGATCAATCTTGCCACGCTGATCTTCCTCATGATAAAATGATCTTATCTTTGAAATTATTCATTGATATTGTCAAAAATCAAATACTATAGCCGTTATAATCAGATTCAAAAGCAGAATGACATTTATTTTCTCTTTTATGTTAATAATTTAATATTTTCACTTTGATTCTAAATATATGAGTTAGATAACTAATTTTTAAAAATTATAAAAAAATTAGTTAGGCTAGTTGTTTCTAAAAAAATATGTATTGGTTTCTTTAAAGTATTTTTTTTCAATTATTTGCATTAAAAATTGATCCCTTATTTGAGAACTTCTTTAATACATATAACCAATATGAAGATTTTAAGAAAAATTTATAAATTTGAAAGACAAAAAATTTATTAAGATTTTATGTTTAGGACAAAAGGAGTAATTAATTTAACTACTACCTCTGGTTCTTAATATAAAAATAGTTGACTAATTTGGGTAGATTAAAGAAAATAGTTAAGTTAGTTATTTGTAATAAATAGGTATTGTTTTTTCTAAAATATCATTGCTAATCAAGTATATTGACTAGAACTACCATTATTACAAAGATTATCTTGCAAAAAAATGGATAAATATGATAAACAAAGTAAATTGGAGTCCTATATTTAGAACCAAAATAAAGTCAAACGAGCTCTTATATTAAAGACCGAAGTAGTACTTATGATAAACATATCAAATTTAAATTTGAATTTTAAGCTTTTTTTTTTTTGTGCCTGAAATTTGAATTTAAGCTGAAGTCAATGAATCTGCAAAAGTTTACTTGCAATGCATCATGATCAAATTCAATGGACCATTCAAGATATCAGCTCAGAAGTAAAAGTTTTTTTTTTGTCACTAATATTAATACTGTTAGTATTTTAACTTGCAGTTATAAACCTAATCACCAAACAATTCATGAAACCGCACGCATGTGAAAGGAGTTTGGAATTAAATCTATCATTCAAATGTTCAGAAAGACCAATATTTCATCAGCTGATCCAGTCAAGTCCCAATAAAGAGAGTAGTTTAGCTAGGTTACTAAAATAGTCAAAGAGGAAACTGAGAATAAGGTTGAATTCAGCATGAATTTAAGCACAAGAAATTTTTTAAAACATAATTAAGACGTCATACTTACATACAACCATCACTATCAGATTCTAAAGGTAAGAGGCAAATAACTAATTACAGAGATTAAAAATTTAATTATTTATTATAAATATGTATTTATTTCTCCAAAATACTCTAATTATTTTTAGTAATATTCTTATTGATGAAAACTTCCAATTGATATATGCAACTAACAAAGATAAAGTACATGAAGGTATAGTAAAATTAAAAGACAAAGTATATGGAAGTATTATAAAATTGAAAGACAAAGTACATGGAGGTATTATATTTGGATCAAAGCAAACATGGAGTAACATTTTGACATATGGAATTCACATTTTTATGTTCATGTGGATCCCTCAAAAGATAAGACCCACATCACCCTTCAATTTCTTTCCCTTCATTCAACAAAAAGTACTTTAGAGATCCTAGTTAACATCAAATTGCACAGCTTCACAAATACAGCTAGCAGCTACAGGCCAACAAAAGAAGCTAAAAGATAAGCAACAAAAGCCACAAAACAAAAAGCTCTAGAACAAAACTAAAAGTTTAGCATTACTCAGAGTGCAAAGAAAATTTGAACATATTCAGAACATTCCATTTCCAACTCTAACATGTGATCTCTGTAAGTTAGAACTGATTCCCTGAACATAACCAGAAGCTTGTTTCCCCAGAATCATATCCATATTCATAACATAATCTGTTTGTGGACGCCCAAACACAGTTGATTCAGACCGCAATGATCTCTGCAAATCACAACTGGTTCCACCAACATAACCAGCTCTTCCCGAATCCCTATTCCACCGTTTAAGTAGCCTCCTCCTCCTTCTAATATTGGAAGGTGTCCATTTCTGCAACTAATTTTGCTGATGGTGGTGAGTGAGGATTGAGGCTTATCAGAGGGTAGTGATGATAACTGAGAGTTCTTTGGTTTGTGGGGTAGAATTCATTCTTTGTCAACAAGGCAAACTTGAATGTGCTGCACTTACCGAGGTGGAAAGGCTCATCACTTCTGGACCCATCACCTCGCTTGTTATTATAACCCGGGTAATCTTCTTTCTTGAATTGCACACACTCAATTGGCCATAGAAAGTTTTGAATCCCAAGTTCCTTTATGCGCCAGGCATCGTATGGCGGTTTGGTCTTGTGATTAACATGAATTTCACCATTGGACCTCAGCATGCTCCCTGCATTCATAAAGAACCCACGCACAAGGTCCTTGTGTTTCCTGTAAATACCAAAAACAAAAAAGGACGCTAAAGCCTTTACATACACAAACTAACTGGAGGAGAATTTGCAATAATTCACTTAGAATGCCGTTACATATCATAAAATCATCAATATAAGAATATATCAATCAATATTCACAAGTTATAAATAGTGCAACTTATTCCTTAAACTCGGTCCAATATATAGAAAAATGTGTCAAATTGCGTCAATAACGAAACAACTGAAACCAGACAAAAGTGTTTGTGTGTGTATTGGGGGGTAGAGAGATGCATAATTACAAGCATCTATCGATATAAGGAATGTCAAGTTTTACACTAGTGGGGCCAATAATCTTCACAAGCTGTATTGACCAAAAAGCCCTTAGGTCCTGTTTGGTACATTGGAATTGAGGGTGCAGAAATGGAAATGGAAATGGAAATGAAATCCGTGCCTCTTGCATGTTTGGTATACCAAAACACCATGGAATTGGTTTCCATGTGGAAGCCAAACTGATGGAATTGGCTTCCATCCTACAACCCAAAGATTTGCATTTCCATGTTGCACATTTCATTTTTGCCCTCCTTTCATGCCTAACACACAGGCTTCACCCCCCACTGCCGGCAACCTTCACACCTAAACCCACCGACGGCAAGCTTCACACCCCACCGCCGGCATCTTCTCAACTCAACGCCGCCAATCTTCTCACCCACCCGTAGATCTTGCCACTACTTGTTCTTCAGATCATGGTTGTTAAAGGTGTTAGCTATCGAAGAGATCTAATAAGTCGAAGAGAGGGAGAGGGGTCAAGAATGGCTTCTCCTTGGTCTACCTGAGTTTCGATTCCAGATCTGAAAGTTGAAGACGATGAAAACTTCAATCTAAACCCATGATTTCATCTCCAAATTGAAGGGTTCCTTAGTTTTGCCATTTTTTCTACCTTATACTTCATTTGCTTCAGTGCATTTAACTGAAGCTTGATGGCATTTTTGGCATCTGAGAAGACATTTTTGCTTTTGCATCTAGCTTTATATTTTCTTTTGATGGTCATTGATTTTTGTAGATCATTCATGGTTTTTTGATTATGGATTATTGATAATGTTGGGTAGAGATTGTTTCTGGTTGGTTGAAGTATGGCCATTGTTTTCGGTTTGTTGAAGCATGGCTTACTATTCTGCAACGTGATGGTTGGCGGCGGAGGAGGCTGGGGATGAAGAAAGGAGGATTTTCCTTTTCTTTTCTTTTTAATTAAAGGGTATTTAAGTCTTTTCAAATAAAAGTTATGTCTAATTCCATCAGCATACCAAACATATTTTTAAACTCCATTTTCATGTTTATTTCCATTTCCATATCATATCTATTTCTATTTTTATTTCCATCAAAATCAATTCCATCGTACCAAACGAGCCCTTACTTCTTGCTTGATAGACAGGTAGGGGTACTTGGAGTTTTTCCTCCTGAAAAATTATCACATGCAAGAGCATTGAAATAATTTCCTCACAACATAACAACTGCAAGTGTCCAATGAAATGACAGAATCACCCTTGCCCATGCATTGTCTTTTAGTGAAAGTACCGGAGCTTTTTAGTTAGAATAATCAATGTTTGGACGTACAAATAATACAATATACATGCAAGTTTCCAATGAATATATGTTTACACACACTATATCTTTGCATAATTTCTATAGCCAACCATCTCATACATAGGTAGCCAAATGCTAGGAAAACTAAATTATTCATGTACCAAACCGAATCAGCTTAAACTAAAAAGCACAAATGTGCAGAAGAATCATTAGATTAATGTATGAGGACAAGATATCAAGATTGCCGCTTATATTTGTCTGTTGGAAGTCAGATTTTGAGCAAGAGAAATTGCCATGTGTGTACAATCCCTCAGAAAAGCTTAAACAGAATAATTATGGAAATATCCAAGATCATTTTACATTAGGCATCTAACACAGTCTTTATATTGTATTACAGACACAGAGATGTTAGACAATAGTAATATGAATTCTAACAGGGAACTCACTGAATCATGGAGAAGTTGCTTTCTTTGCCATGAAAGCCTGCATGAGGGAAGTTGAATATAATTCTATCAAATCTCCTCATTTCCAAGTATGGATGAAATTTCATTTGGGTTGCATCAACTCCATGCAACACACATGCTCCCATTTTTGTTAAGGCAATCAAATTTGACATCGCCTTCTTGTACTTCCTCACAACTTGATCTTAATGAACAGAAAAAGTAATCAATGACATGACAAACATTCAACCCTGTAGTAACAACAATTACGAAAAGCTGAAGAGTAAACCAGATCGATGGAATCCACAGTCCACAAATTAGATAACATGCGCAGAAATAGAAACAATTGATTCAGACAACAAAATCTATGGGATGCTCATAGAAAAATGGAAGAATAGTATATAAACACAAGCACTTCCACAAATCATGAAGAATCAGAAAACCATCTAAGCAAGCAACGATTAAGGCGAGATTTATGTCTGAACTAAGCTTCATTAGAATAACTAAAGAAAGTCAAATATTTAGCTCCTTGACTCCTCCTAGAAACTTTTCGTAGGGTACGCAAAATACAAATGACAATAAAAAAATAAATATATAAAAGGTCAAATGTTAAGATTCCTTATGTACATGGAGTTAAAATCACAAACGAGAAACCTTCCGATTATCAATGATCCCTTCAGCGAAATTGCAGGGCATAGCTTGACTTCTTTTGGGTGCTTAGAAAGCAACAAGCGAACAGAAATCAAACTCACTTGATGAACAAATCCATCGTTTTGCAAACTACTAAGGGAAAATAATAGTTATTTCAAGAGGGAAGAGGGTGAAAAATAAACACTTAACGTAGTATTTGTAAGAAGCGTCATCATCAAGCAATCAGAAAAACCCTATGCAGTTTTAGATAACTCCATTATTCAAAATAACAGCTGTCACAAGAAAGGGGAAAATTTTGAAGAAGAAACATTGCACACACAAATGCAAGAGCAGTGTGTGTGTGTGTGTGAGAGAGAGAGAGAGAGAGAGAGAGACCATAGGTGTCAAGGGAAGAAGCAACGATGTTGAAAGCTGAACCAAAGGATTGAGCCAAGCAAAGGGAGAAGGAGAAATCACCCTCACCCACCAACAGTATTTGATGATGTGAAGAATAATATTGACCCATTTTTCTCCTCCACCATCACTCAAATCGACATGCTTCTGCCTGTTGTTCTGACAGCTCATTTGTAAAGCCATTGCTTCCCCTGCCCCCTGTGCCTACAAACTACGAGGTTTCAAGCTTCCTATATGGAAAACGTAACCTTCCAACGTTTAAAAAGGCGGAACAATGCTCTTTTTGAGAGCTATGATGCGAAAATCAGAAGGTAAAATGGGTGGAAACTTCATGATCCATGTCTTCAAGCTTATAGACCCCATGAACTGTTTCAAAATCAAATCATCGACGCATCACATTTTGCTGAAGTGGGGGAGGAATTGAGGAGGAGGGTGCTGAACTTCAGTGTGAAAATGGATGGAAGTGGGTATTAGATTTGAAGCTGGAAATTAATTGGCCGCCAACATTGAAGCTCTTGAATCTCAACGCCAGAGACGCTAGCAAGCTTGGGTGCTCTGCAACTTTCCTTTCCCCATTCTCCGTCGTCCAGCCCTTATGCTTTGATTTTATTTAACGTCATAAAACAGTTCCGGATGCAGCTTAGGTTGGAAGCAATCTTAACTCTTAAGGATGGTTTACACATAAGACTGAAGGGTGCTTGGAAGAACGTAAAATCACTTTCAAAAATACTTCCTCGTACTTATTCTTCCTCGTACTATTTTGACTATTATAAAATTATTCTTAAAATTATAATTTAGTTTTTATTGATACAAAAATAGATACTCCTCCGTCCTAATTATAAGACCCAATTGACTTATTTGAGGAGATTAAGAAAGTAAGTTAAGTTGGTTATTTATAATAAATAAGTGTTGTCATTCCTAAAATATCCTTGCTAATTAAGTATATTGGCTAAAACTATCATTATTAGAAGGATTATCTTGGAAAAAATGCATAAATATAAGAGACAAAATGGATTGGAGTCTTATAATTAGGACCAAATAAAAAGTCAAATAGGGTCTTATAATAAGGACCGGAGGAGTATTAGCGTTTCAAACGGGACATAAATACCATCTCCGTTAATCTCCTAAACGTGGTTACTTTTTTATTCGGTGGACCCACTTTGTCAGCTCAATACTCCCTATTGCCTTTGTCAATCTCTCTTCTTCTCATCCGCCCCCCACTCTCTTCTTTCTTTCCCCACACCAAGCGCCATGTCCAACCCCTCTCGGCTTTGTGGGTCTCGCTCTCATCCTCCTCTCTATCCCCACACTAAGCATATCAAGCACGCCTACGACAACTCCGCTTCACTGTTATTGACTTTTTGGTAGCGAAATGATGACAGTAGAGAATGGCGTCCTTCTGAGAGACCTGATTAATGAGGCGGCAAGCAATGGGTTGAAATTACCGTATATCTAGATTCTAATTATAAGACCCAATTGATTAATTTGAGGAGATTAAGAAAAAAAGTTAAGTTAGTTATTTGTAATAAATAGGTGTTGTTCTTCCTAAAATATCCTTACAATCAAATATATTGGCTAGGGCTATAATTATTAGAAGGACTGTTTTGAATAAAAATATATAAATATGAGAGACAAAGTGGATTGAGATTTTATATTTAAAACTAAAATAAAAGTCAAACAGGATTTTGTATTAAGGATCAGACGTAGTATTGTACTGGTGGTGGTGGGAATCGATAATGAGGGATTAGAAATGAGGACTGATGATGCTTTTGTCATTAAAGCACTCAATTAATTTGTAGTTCAGGATCGACCTAGGTCATTACTTTCAAGGAGCAATTTATGGGTTTCTTTAGGTAAAAATTTAGGTGATAAAAAAATACAATAAATTGGACCTAAACTAAAATGCAAAATTCTAATTCTAAATGGAACATGCAAATGTCCTAAAATCTATATGAAAATTAAATTAAACTAAATAAATGTAATACAATTTTTGGGGGGATTTTTTTTAAGAAAACAAATTAAAATGATAAATGAAGAAAATTAATCAGGAAGCAAAGAAAATTAACAAGTAAAAATGGAGAAGTTCTCTTCAGGTAAGGTGAAACAACCTTCCTAAATAAACAGATAAACCTATTTTTTTTTTATAGTAACTTGAAGAAATAACTTTTTATAACCAAACCATGCTAAATACAAACTCAAATTATATTACAATCATTTACACTAACTAATTATATAATATTGTTATCCGTGATAGAAAAGAGCAGCACCCAATCATACATACTATCACGGATAAAAGAACTTTTCTTAACTCATTTAAATACAAACTATATAAGAAATGATCAATCTTATCTAATATGGTTATAAAACAACATATAATATAGCTCATAAATCAAAATATTAAAAATTAAATCTTAATTCATACTTTATAATAAATTCATAAATAAAGCACATGCGAATATGCGATCCTAGGCCTCTGGCCACCTATCAGCACACATACCACAATAGTACACTCAAAGGACATAAGAAATAATAGTGCATGAATAAATTAAAACCAATTTATCCTAAGATGGCAATATACAGGATACAACATAGCTCATAAATCGAGGAGACGCTACAAGTTACTAATGTAGCTTTACTCCTCCTGAGCCTTCCCTAACGTCCCTCTTTTAAAACTTTCACCTAAAAAATGTTAAATAATAGGAATGAGACAACGTCTCAGTAACTAAATCCCTACCTATTACACACCCTAGCATGGCTAGCGAGATGTCAGGTGGGATACACAGGATTAATAATAATTGATAAACATTTATTTAACATTTAAACTCACAATAATCATATAAGTAAATATTTCCACCACTCTCATACAATTGATACATTCCAAAAGAAATAACATACTTATCATTTATTTAACAGATATAAATATCAATGAATATCCCATGTCATATGCAATTCCTGAACCCAAATCCATCCTTATATCCTCCTTATTTCCGCCGACTGGACCCATGGGCTAAGTTCTTTCCATTTGACTGGCTACTCTGACAAGCTCACCACTCAAGTGATATGGACCGGCCAAAGACCACAGAGCACTCGGTGGACCATGGGTCCCCCCTCGAAGAACTAGTGGGGTGTCGCAGTCCCTCGAAGAACTAGTGGGACAATAATAGTGGCCAACCATAGAGCTCCGTATGGAGGCCGATACCACGTGGTAAGTATATAAATCTCAATAACTCCAATCATCTCCTTCCCCACCCAAAATAGATGTACAGGGTTCAAAATCACAGATTTATATGCATAATCAACAGAATTTCATAATAGCACATCATAATCATGATCACCAATTTCTTGCAATACAAATTATGTCAATCCTTTTTAAAATAGCATCCCACAAGACAGTTCATACAAAACGTAATATACTTTTATAGAATTAGTTATAAAGCCGCTCACCAACTTCATACTAGAGCACGCAACAGATAGAAATTTAGTTACCTGGTCTCCTAGCTAACAGTCAACTATAACCAGAGTCCAACCTCGAAAATGCCACAATAGAGTTTATATCTACAAACAAAATTAAAATATTATCTCTATAGTATTAGAGTAGGCTACTCACAAAATTCTAGCCTCTAACTCCTCCTCTAAAAGCTTTAATTTTACTCAGAACTCTAGCCTAAAAGACATTTCTCTAAGGTTTGGAATGAGAACACACACACACACACATATGATTTAGACTCGATTCCTGAATTTTCCCTTACTTAAATATCCTTTAATTATTAGATTATATTATTAGAATCATCAAATTCATAATGCAAATAGACAAATTATAAATTGATAACTTATATTCCATCTTCAAAGGACTTAGACAAATAGACTTAGTACGAACCAGGTTATTCTCACTACAGAAGTTAAACCCTTAATCTAACCGTTGAATTTAATTTCCTATATATCATGATACTATCCTCCAAATTGTAGCTCAATCTAACGGTGAATGAACTTTAAAATGCTAATTTACTATTCAGGACTCTATCTGCTAAATCCAAAAGATATAAGTTAAAAACGTACCTAATAACTTGTAACTCAGAGATCAAAATGATAATCCAACCGTTGAAATTAACGATTTGGATGTCCCAAATGGGCTGACCAAATTTCAGTCCGATCCAACGGTTAATAAACTCAAAACTAGTACTTTTCTGAGACTACCTCAGATATGTGTGAAAATTATTTACTCACTTCAAGCTCCACTCACTATCTCCTATATATAGGCTCCTCAAACTCCTTCACTCTAAAAATTAGTCGATGTGGGACTTCTATACCATGGTATAATTTTGTAGAATACCATCCACACACACACAATCACACACAAAAACATTATTAAAATAATAATAATAATAATTTGCTTATATCTAACCTTTCTTTTTATTAACTTGATATTAAAATATATTTATTTATAAATTTAATTAAATACTAAGTAAAAATAAGGATGTTACATAAGGTAGAGGGGACAAATTAGGATTTGCATGGATTTAACCTTCATAACCTTAATTAGTTAATTAGACCAAAGGGAAGTGATAAGAGAGTGGAGTTAATAAATTTAATTACCTACTTGAAACAAAGGGAACCCTCAATTTCAAAACTATTAAACTATTAGAGAACTCATAACAGTATAAGGTTGGTTAATTAAGTTTATTAAAACCAATGAAAAATAACTCAATTAATTTTGAAAATTATGTTTCAAATTATCCAATTAAACAATTAGAAAATTAACCAACTTAATTAAACAATTAAGTGGTAAAAGAACCCAAATTTTGCAATTCAAACCACATTGATAATTAAACTCATAATGAAAACTCAATTATAAATTCAATTAACAATGCAAAGGTTCTAAACATAAATTCCAACAAGTGTCTCAACACACATAAAATCCAAATATAAATCCAATCTAAACATAAAGATGACAATCTAGAACTAAATTGTCTCACAAAATTACAACTTAAAATTATTTAAAACTAAATAATCTCAAGTCCTTGAATTAAAAAGATAAATGGAACATCACTCCCTTGTGGTCTTCAAGTGCTAGCCCAAGGCTCGAGTCTCTTCCATGCTCCTCTCAAGTTGCCTCCCTAACAAGCTTAAGCCTCCGTCAAAATGCCTCTTCCTCCAAAGTTGTTAGATGCCACGGCCATGAATGATGAGGTGTAGATGAGAAGCTGTGCGTGTAGTGAGAAAGGAGAGGAATTGATTGAAATTGGTGGGTGAATATAGAATGGAATCAATGGATATATGCGAGAGGGCGTGCGGCTTTTTTTATACGTGGAGTGATGATGGTGACTAGATGGTATATGGTGAATGTGGGATATTGTTGAAAGGAGAGGATTCACGTTTTTATGGTCCGTGCGTGCTATGGAGATGGAAAAAGAAAAGAGTGATCTTAGGCGTGCTAGAGGGATTATTTTAGGAGAGAAAAGGAAATTTTCTTAGATCCAAAACTCAAGCCCATTAGTAATTAATTGACTCACTTGATATTAGTCATTGGATTGTGCTTAAATCTCACGAAACAATCTTACACCATTGGATTTCCTATATGCTCTTTCTTGACCTACAAGAATTTAAGTGTATCCATTAATGTAGATTATATCCAAATATAATCAAAAATTAAATATCAGATCTGCATAAAAATTAGGCAAGAAATTGCAAAACTTTCTAAAAATAATCTTTCTAAAAATATGAGACTTGTTTCCAAAGAAATAGAAAAAATTAATTCCAAATTAAAAATAGGAAATCACAAAATATTTATATTTTTAATCCAAAATCTCAATTTTTATGCAAAATCCAAAAAATCAACCAATTAATCCAATAATGCCTAAAAATCCAATTAAACTCAAAATTATCATTTAAATCCTAAATTAATGTGGGATAAAATGTATAAAAATGGGGCTTTGTCAATTCCCCCACACTTAGTTTTTGTACTCCCGGACAAAGCAAATGAAGACCAAAGAGCAGTAAGAAAAACAAAAGAAAATCAAACAAAAAAGAATGTTCCAATCACAAGCAAAAAGCAACTCAAAGCAATTAACATCTTTCTTATCTAAGTAATCTTCTCATGAAGTAAGAAAACAAACATCATGACAATTTACTTGACAAAGGAGAATCTAAGTCAGAAATCCTTCACCAAGGTTAATGTGCATGTCACTCTATCACTCAAAAGTGTATCGGCTTGTGTTTGCACTCAAAACCATCCTATCCAATCCTTTTTCCATAGGCTTGACAATAATCTAAATTCTTCACCGTTGGCAAAGCAATTACTAGCATAAAGCAAAAAGACTTTTATTAGGTTGTAATGGGGCTAAGGTTAAGAAAGAAAGGACATAGTATTTGGGAAAACAAAGTTGAACATCTTAGGAAATAAAGAGAACCATTGAAAAAATATAATGGAATGCAAGAAACTAAATTAAACTTGGATTGGGTCATTCTTCTTCTTTTTATCTTTTTTTTAAGCTCTTTCTCTTTTTCTTTTTTTTTTTTTTGGCTTTCTTAGGCCATTATGTATATGCTCTTTTGACGTGAACCTTCATATTAGTGATACAAAAGCCCGGTTACTCAAGCATGGATAACTCATTGGCACTAAGATGCTACTAGCACGCTCATAGCCCTTACTGGCCGTTTGACGCGAAGATCGACATTAGTGATGAAGATCCCCGGTTACTAAGCACAGCTTAAACTAGAGGAGCGGAATCTTATTACAATATTTTTTCTTTTTTTTCCTTCAAATTGACCCACACCATAACTCCAAATGTGTTCCTCCATCCCAAGCACATATACTATAACACTCTTCAACTCCTAAGACATTAAGAAGGGGTAGGATTTTTTTTTTTGGGCTATGGGTTAAGAGAAAAAAATGGTGAAGGCTCAAAAGGGGTTAAGCAAAGGATAAATGCAGAAAAGGGTAGGCTTTTGGCTTATCTGGCTAGAAAAATAGAAATGGATGCCTTTATCATCTTTATGAATGCAAATGCACAAACGTGGTCTCAAATAAGATTCAAGTCAAGTTCTAGATCGAGGAAAGAGATAGGAGTATACACACATGGAAAGAAGAAATGCATCAGGCCCAAAACCTCACTAGGTACATGATTGCTAGCTTAAATTCACCTAAGTCAAATCCATTGCCACTTAGCTTATCCCACTCAAGACATGATCAGTCACTTTTCAAATTAAGAATGCATCATACTTGAATTACTTCAAACTTGCAATCTTCACATTCAAAACAAAACGAAACAAAACATTTTTTCTTTTTTTAAAGAGGAACTAAAAAAAAAAAAAACACTCCAAAAAAGGGAAAAAAAATAAAAAGAATGAAATCCCTCCCCCACACTTAAACAATGCATTGTCCTCAATGCAAAACACATAGGCAAGTCACAAAGCAAGTAGTATCCAGCACAGCCCAACTCAATAATATGGACAATGCAAAGCAAAAAGAGTGAAGGGAAGGAATACAACCAAGGCTACGTGGCGTCTCGTAGTGTGATAACCTCTACATCATGGGTAGAGAACCCCTCGTAGTAAGGCTTTAAGCGATGACCATTGATTGTGAAGCATCTTCCAGTTGGCTCTCTCTTAATCTCTACAGCTCCATAGGGAAAAACATTAGTGACAATGAAAGGTCCCTCCCATCTAGAACGGAGCTTACCAGGCATGAGTTTAAGTCTAGAGACATAAAGTAGAACTTTTGTCCCACGTGAAACTCCCTTCTCAAGATGAGCTTATCATGGATAGCCTTAGTTCTTTCCTTATAGATCCGAGCATTCTCATATGCTTCTCTCCTAAACTCTTCAAGTTCTTGTAATTGTAACTTTCTTTCAACACCAGCACTAGCAAGATCAAGGCTGCAGCTTTTAATGGCCCAATATGCCTTGTGCTCCACCTCTGCTGGCAGATGACAAGCCTTACCAAAGACAATCCGATACAGAGACATGTCAATCGGGCTTTTATATGCTGTACGATATGCCCAGAGTGCATCATCCAGCCTCTTGCTCCAATCCTTTCTATTAGGTTGCACTGTCTTTTCAAGAATGAGCTTAATTTCTCTATTCGAGAGTTCCGCTTGACCGTTTGTTTGAGGGTGGTATGGAGTAGCCACCTTATGCATCACACCATACTTGCTAAGTAAGCTCTGCATACTTCGATTGCAAAAATGAGTACCTTGATCGCTAATGATAGCTCTTGGGATTCCAAACCTACAAAAAATATGAGACCTGACACAAGAAACCACTACAGAAGAGTCATTAGTACGAGCGGGGATTGCCTCAACCTACTTAGAGACATAATCCACAGCAAGCAAAATGTAAGCATAACCAAACAAAGTAGGAAAAGGTCCCATGAAATCAATACCCCAAACATCAAAAACTTCACAAAACAACAGAGGTTGTTACGGCATCTCATGCTTCCTAGGGATATTGCCAACAAATTGGCATCTGGAACACTTCTTACAAAACTCGTGAGCATCATGAAATAGAGTGGGCCAGAATAACTCACTTTCCAAAACCTTCCTAGCAGTACGCTTAGCACTAAAATGCCCTCTACAAGCAAGGGTGTGGCAAAATGTCAATACATACTCAAATTCATTATCAGGAATGTATCACCTAATAACCTAATCATTGTAAATGTGCCACAAGTAGGGATCATCCCATATATAGAACCTAGCATCACTCCTAAACTTGTTTAGTTGATGCTTATTCATATCAGTTGGTAGAACAGATGTAGCCAGATAATTACCAATGTCAGCATACCACGGAACAGTCATATCAACACCACAGAGTCTACTATCAGGAAAATCATTTAAGGGTAAAGAAGATGTTACCACAGGAGCCTCAATCCTACTCAAGTGATCACTACCATGTTGTCTGCACCGCTCTTATCACGGATCTCCACATCAAACTCCTGTATCAGCATTACCCATCTAATCAAGCGGGGTTTGGAGTCTGGCTTCTTGAATAAGTACTTGATAGCTGAATGATCTGTAAAGACAGGCACTTTTGTATGGAGGATGTAAGAGCGAAATTTCTCAAGCCCAAACACAATTGCAAAAAGTTCTTTCTCTGTGGTTGTGTAACTAGCCTGTGTGGCATCTAGAGTCCGTGATGCATATACTATGATATGTTGTCGCTTTTCTATTCTTTGAGCAAGAACTGCACCCAATGCATAATCAGAAGCATCACACAAGAGCTCAAAGGGAAGGCTCTAACTAGGTGGCTGAATGATAGGGGGTGTAGTGAGTCGCTTTTTCAACTCATCCTAAGCACACCTACAAGCATCATCAAAGACAAAGCCCGCATCGTTCTGCAGTAAACGAGATAATGGTAATGCAACTTTACTAAAGTCCTGAATGAATCGCTTGTAAAATCCAGCAAGTCCAAGAAAAGAGCGCACATCTTTCACACAAGAGGGATATGGAAGAGATGAAATAATATCAATTTTGGCTTTGTCAACCTCAATGCCATCATGTGAAACAACATGTCCTAAAACAATGCCTTTCTTAACCATAAAATGACATTTCTCAAAATTCAGCACAAGATTATATTCAATGCATCTTTCCAAAACCTTATCCAAACTAGCTAAGCATGCATCAAAAGAATCACCATAGACAGTGAAATCATCCATAAATACTTCCATGCAATGCTCAAGAAAGTCAGAAAATATGAAAACCATGCAATGCTGAAAAGTGCTAGGTGCATTACATAAGCCAAACGACATGCGTCTATATGCAAAGGTTCCAAATGGACATGTGAATGTGGTCTTATCCTGATCCTCAAATGTAATAGAAATTTGAAAGTATCCAGAAAAACCATCCAAAAAGCAATAATGGAATCTACCAACCAGTCTTTCACGCATTTGATCTATAAAAGGAAAAGGGGGTAATGATCTTTTCTGGTCACAGAGTTCAACTTCCTATAATCAATACATACCCTCTAGCTGTTCTGGACTCTAGTTGGAACAAGCTCACCTTCATCATTACGAATAATAGTAATACCAATCTTTTTTGAAACTACCTGAACCGGACTAACCCACTGGCTATAAGAAATAGGATAGATTATACCTGTTGAAAGTAGTTTAGAAACCTCTTTCTTTACCACATCAAGAATCAATAGGTTGAGTCACCTCTGTGGCTGGCACACAGCTTTGGCACTATCTTCTAACAAAATCTGGCGCATGCACATATTAGGGCTAATTCCAAGAATAGCAGTAAGAGTCCATCCAATAGCTTTAATCCTTCTTTTCAGCACCTCCAGGAGGCGAATTTCTTCATCAACAGCTATGTCGCTAGCTACAATCACTGGCAGTGTCTCATTTTTTCCCAAATAGGCATATTTCAGTGAATCAGGAAGTGGCTTTAGCTCTAAATAGGGAGCTTGCTCAGTTAAGGGTATAAGGCGCTTTAGATTAATGTTAGTCAAACTAGAAACCTGTACTGAAGACTCACAAGTAGAAGAGCAAAATTTCCCAACTTGGGAATCATTAGCAGGAACAGTAACAACAGAAGAATCAGGTAATATGCCACAATTCGCAAAAGAAGTGCCATCAGTAGCACTCATGTCAAAAGCAACATCGGGGTCAGAGTCAAAGACCTCTATATCAGGGACATGATCAATATAACTAACAGCTAGCAGAATCAGGTAATGAAGATGAATCAGTTGCATCTATAGCATCAATCACACTAAATAATTGAGAGAGTCCATGTGAATCAACATAAGTGCTAGATGAATCACTGAAAGTGCTAAGGCTATGGACAGGCATAAAAGAATCAAAACTAGAATGTCTAACAATCTCAACAAAATCAGTGAAAACATCAATATCATGAGCATCTATACCAGTGCATGTATCACAACTACCAATTTCAGAACATGAACAAGAGATAGAATCATCTAAGCCAACAATATCACATGATCTAGTTATCATACTATCTCTAAAATCCATGACAGCATTATCAATGATAACATCAATAAAACTAACATCAATCTCAGCACAACTATCAAGTGGATGTCTCAGAGAGTCAAGCATATCAAATCTAATGATTTTACCAGCAAATTCCATAGTAAGAGTACCAGCATGCACATCTATCATAGCTCTAGTAGTCTTGAGAAATGGTCTACCCAAAATCAAAGATGAATGTCCCTTTTGCCTAAATCTAGCATCATCCATATCTAGAACATAGAAGTCTGCAGGAAATATGAGATCTTTGACCTTAACCAAGACATCCTCCAAGACTCCTTCTGGAACTACACAACGTCTGTCAACAAGAGAGGCAATTAGATTTGTAGGCTTAAGATCCACACCTTGCAGTTAAGCAAAAACTGATTTTGTCATGACATTGATAGCCGCTCCTAGATCTGCTAGAGCATCTAAAAACTCAATGTTACCAATGGTGCAAGGTATGAGAAAGCTACCGGGATCCTTGCACTTTACTGGCATTGGCATCTGATAAAGAGAAGAGACAACCGCCCCTAAGTCAACTTTGCCACCATGCTTAAGCCTTCTCTTGGTGGTACACAACTCCTTCAAAAACTTTGCATACTTGGGCACTTGTGCAACTAGATCAACCAATAGAACATTGATCACCACCTTTTTGAAGATATCATAAACCTCATTGAACATCTCAGCTCCTTTCTTTTTTCTTTTAGCCCTAATCACCCCTGTAGGAAAGGTAAGACTTGCTCGCTCACTTTCTTTCCTTCCCCATCTTTTTCTTGCTCTTCTTGCAATTCCACATGTGGTTTTGATAAAGTAGACTTATTATGCGATGTGGAAGCAGGGGGAGAATCTTTAATGATAGCTTCCTCATCCTTTGAAGCATAGGTAGTGACAGGATCTGTAGAGGTAATTAAATTTCTGCTTCTGAGAGATATAGCATTAACTCCACCAATGTTAGGATTCTGCTGGGTGCCCACATTAGGGTTAACTACTACCTGAGATGGTAGCTTCCCTGAGCCTTGACTTTCATGTTACTAAGTGCATTAGATAACTGCCTAATCTGAGTTTGAAGATTTTGAATTTCTTGGCTATGTTGCAAATCCTTTTGTTCAAACTTATCCATTAGGAGTTTCATCATGCCTTCTAACTTTGAACTCTCATCTTGATTTGGCATAGTTTGCCTAACTTGTTGGAATATTTTGCCACCAGAAGAAGTTGCACCTTGATTGAACTGTGATTGTTGAGGCTGGCCACTCCCATATCTGAGATTTAGAGAAAATGTCAGGATAATTAATGCACCAATTTTAAAATGCAAATTAGTGAAACTAATTCTTGATTGTCCTAGCAGGATTAGCCATGCCACTATTAGAATCAGAGGAGTCAAAAAGAATTAGAGAAATCAGCAATTAACTTAACAGAAGAGTCACTTTCTATAAGATTACTAGCTTGAGCTCTCCTTCTTTGATGAAAAGTCCTCTCAATCTAAGGATCAAATTCAAACAATTCTTTGCTAGAGGATAATCATGCATTAAGCAACTATCACAAATCAAAGTGAAATGAAAAGAAGGAAAAAAATGCCAAAAAAAAATGCAGAGAAAAATGCAAAATACCTAGAAATCAAACTAAAGTTTAAACCATTGCTCCTCGGCAACAGCGTCAAAATTGGTGATGCTTTGTCGTTTAAGCACTCAATTAAACTAGGTCCCAATTAATTTGTAGTTTAGGATCAACCTAGGTCATTACTTCTAAGGAGCAATTATGGGTTTCTTTAGGTAAAAAATTCAAGTGATAAAAAAAATGCAATAAATTGGACCTAAACTAAAATGCAAATTCTAATTCTAAATGGAAAATGTAAATGTCCTAAAATTTATATGAAAATTAAATTAAACTAAATAAAGGCAATGCAATTTGGGGGGGATTTTTTAAGAAAACAAAATTAAAATGATAAATGAAGAAAATTAATCAGGAAGCAAAGAAGATTAATAAGTAAAAATGAAGAAGTTCTTTCAGGTAAGGTAGTAGAGGGGACAACTTAGGATTTGCATGGATTTAATCTTCATAACCTTAATTAGTTAATTAGACCAAAGGGAAGTGATAAGAAGTGGAGTTAATAAACTTAATTACCTACTTGAAACAAAGGGAACCTTCAATTTCAAAAACCCTTAAACTATTAAAGAACTCATAACAGTATAAGGTTGGTTAATTAAGCTTATTAAAACCAATGAAAAATAACTCAATTAATTTTGGAATTATGTTTCAAATTATTCAATTAAACAATTAGAAAATTAACCAACTTAATTAAACAATTAAGAGGCAAAAGAACCCAAATTTTGCAATTTAAACCACATTGATAATTAAACTCATAATGAAAATTCAATTATGAATTCAATTAACAATGCAAAGGTTCTAAACATAAATTCCAACAAGTGTCTCAACACACATAAAATCCAAATATCAATCCAATCTAAGCATAAAGATGACGATCTAGAACTAAATTGTCTCACAAAATTACAACTTAAAATTATTTAAAACTAAATAATCTCAAGTCCTTGAATTAAAAAGATAAATGGAACATCACTCCCTTATGGTCTTCAAGTGCTAGCCCAAGGCTCGAGTCTTCTCCATACTCCTCTCAAGTTGCCTCTCTAACAAGCTTAAGCCTCCGTCAAAATGTCTCTTCCTCCAAATGAGGTGTAGATGAGAAGCTGTGCGTGTAGTGAGAAAGGAGAGGAATTGATTGAAATTGGTGGGTGAATATAGAATGGAATCAATGGATATATGCGAGAGGGCGTGCGGCTTTTTTTTATACGTGGAGTGATGATGGTGACTAGATGGTATATGGTGAATGTGGGATATTGTTGAAAGGAGAGGATTCACGTTTTTATGGTCCGTGCGTGCTATGGAGATGGAAAAAGAAAAGAGTGATCTTAGGCGTGCTAGAGGGATTATTTTAGGAGAGAAACGAAAATTTTCTTAGATCCAAAACTCAAGCCCATTAGTAATTAATTGACCCACTTGATATTAGTTATTGGATTGTGCTTAAATCCCACGAAACAATCTTACACCATTGGATTTTTTATATGCTCTTTCTTGACCTACAAGAATTTAAGTGCATCCATTAATGTAGATTATATCTAAATATAATCAAAAATTAAATATCATATCTGCATAAAAATTAGGCAAGAAATTGCAAAACTTTCTAAAAATAATCTTTCTAAAAATATGAGACTTGTTTCCAAAGAAATAGAAAAAATTAATTCCAAATCAAAAATAGGAAATCACAAGATATTATATTTTTAATCCAAAATCTCAATTTTTATGCAAAATCCCAAAAATCAACCAATTAATCCAATAATGCCTAAAAATCTAATTAAGCTCAAAATTATCATTTAAATCCTAAATTAATGTGGGATAAAATGTATAAAAATTGGGCTTTATCAAGGACTATGATGGGATGGTGATCTCAACGTTGTGGTAAGTCTGTATATCACCGGTAGGAGCGTTGATCAAGCAAGGACGGATCTAAATTTGGAGACATTCTCAAAGCAGTGGGAATGAAGAGGAAGGTGTTTGGGACTATAGATGTGGAGAAATTTGAACTTGAAGATGAACTTGATCTGGGGGCTGGGGCTTAGTGGTCTCTTGGCGGCTATTAGAAGATAACTGAAGAAAGTGTGAGAACGTAAGAGAGGAAGAGACAGAAAGGGAAGGGGGGGAAAAAAGTGTTCAAGTTGATTAACAAAGAGTGTGTGTATGCGTGTGAATATACATGCACTAAAGGGCCACCAAGTATGTTGACGTCTTGACCGAAGAGATCAAGCTGCTGCGTCCAATGAAGGTGGTCTTTTACAAAGGCATCAGATGAAGACATAAGGTGTTCTGATGAAGGTGTTCATTATATGACCCTTACAAGTATTAGAGAGAGAAAGAGGGACAAAGAAAGGAGTGAAGCATGGTCATCTCTCATCTAATACTGATAGTATGTGTATTCATACACACACACAGAGTTAATTAAAGAGACTTTGAAGTTAATAATAACAATATAAAATAATGCAAGGAATTCAAGGCTGTCAAAATTTAAGTACCAATATATTTTATTTATAAATTTTACATTTTTTAATATCATAGTCATAAAATATTATTTTATTCAAATAATTTAACAAAATATTAAAAAAAAACAAAGCGAGATAATGAGAGTCGAAAGATAAGAGGGAGGAAGAGAGACAGAGAGGAGAAAGAGAGGAAGGGGGGGGGGAGAGAGAGCACCAAGATAAGAGAATGAATAATTGAAGAGCATTGACGCTGAAGACAAAGTGGGTCCCACAAAACAAAAAAGTAACTGACGTTTAATAAAATTAACGGAAATGGTATTTATGCCCGTTTTGAAATGTTGATATGCATTTTTGCATCCAATGTTTTGTTATGGTGTTTGGTATTCTTTTTGACATTATAATGGATGAACTTACCCCTTTACCTATTAAAAAAAAAAAAGAAGATAAGAGACTGAATTATAAACTAGTTAAAAGTTTAAGAATTAAGTCACACCGAATTATAGTTGGAGACATAAATATAAGTGAGTTAAAAATTAAAAAAACTAAAAAAATAATTCTAGGTCCCGCAACTGTCAACAAAATTAAGACTCGGCTGAGGTTCATTGTCATTCCAAGCCCATCTAAACAAATGGCTGGACCTATTTTTGTAAAGTACAGCCTAGTTATTTATTTCTTATTTTTGCATTATTATATATAACTATATGGAATATCATCTATATTAATTTTATAAATTAGTTATAAAATTATTAAGTTAGGCTTAACTTTAAGTTTCATGTTTCATTATCATTCATATACAAGTTCAATCCTTTCATTCACCAACTATTCACCTCTCCCTCTCTTTTTTGATCGCTCAAGATGACAATATTAGTTTACCCCATCTTCTTCAGATTTGTGTTGTTCATACAAACATGACAATTGTTATAAGTTTATTTTAGTGGTATCCATATCAATAGAAAGGGTTTGTTTACAATTTATGAGAGGAGCAAAATAGGTAAAATTCATATTTACATGTCACTTATTACAGTAGCTAAGATCTATTTTCCGTCTATATTGAATATGCTCCTTAATATTAATGACTTTATTATTTTTTAGAAGTGATTCAATAGAAAAAAAAATGTCAAAATTTTAGAGCTATCATGAATACAATAATATTTGTGTAAATGTCCACATCTCTCCTATTATCTTCAATATCTTCTATTATCTTTATATCCCACAGTTATCTCTATTATTATATAATATGTATATTTTGTCAAAAATATAAAGCTGTGCCTGTAAATAAAGGGCATGTATAATATATTTAGTATCTTGAATGGAATGAGAAATACTCCAATCTTTTCTTCTATCTAATTCTCTTAGTTTTATAACAAGAGCATGATAATTATCTTATTTTTTTTTAATAGCTTTTTAACACTTGAGCACTTGAGCTTCACCCTCCGATCTCAATATGTTTATTTGCAAATGTAATGTTTTTCGAACAATTATCCAAATAATTTTTTTAATTTTTTGTTTCCATAACTTATCTTAAAAAATAATTTGATAAAATCATTTTGAGACAAAAAAAAAAAAAACAGGCCCTAAATACCGTATGTTCATTTTGTATACAACACAAGAAGTATCAGGTCAAAATATATTTAATAAATACATAAAATCACTTTTTTTTGTCAATTTCTATTATGTGTGTATATATATATTTATGATTTTAACTTAAAATAAAAGGCATTGAGTTATTAAGCATATCTTTCCCATAATTTCCCTACTCAACATAATAATCATTAATAAGTCGCAATGTTAACAAACCGTGAATGATACAGCTTGTTTTAAGCCCCATACAATTGCATGGAGCCCACTTCAATCAATTCAGAACACAAATAAGATCATTGCAAATAAACATTTGCTCAGATACTATGAGAAGAGGATCCAGCGATAACATTTCAAAACATAGGAATCATTATCGAGCTACATAGCTTCAGAATCAGAAGATCGGCTAGTAGCTTGAGGGCAACAAGAGATGCAGCAAAATGACCACAAAAGCTTAGTAACAATCATCTGAGTCTGAGAAGATTGATCATTTGAAAAGGCTAAGAGTATCATATCCTTATTCCCAACATTAGCTGATTCAAGCCATGATGATCTCTGCAAATCACAGATGATTCCATCAACATAAACAGAAATTGCTCTCCCAAGAAGCTCCATTCCAGAAATTGGAGTATTGCTTGTCATCAGAGTCAGAGGATAGTCATTATTGTGCTGATCTCTTTGATTTATGGTGTCAGCAGAGTTCTTCTTCTTCTTTGTTACCATGGAAAACTTGTTGTTATAACCAGGGTAGTCTTCTTTCTTGAAATCAACACACTCTATAATAATAAGTCTCAGAAAGCTTAGATTCCCAAGTTTATTAATATTCTAGTTATTGAATGGGGGCGTGGTCTTGTGATTTACATGGATTTCACCATTGGGTCTGAGCATGCTCCTTGCATTCATAAAGAAACCGCGTACAAGGTTCTGATGTTTCCTGTGAATAAAATGTGCAAGAACAAGGACGCTAAAGCCTTAGCATACAACTAGGAAAGAATATAAAATCATGCCCCTTTTATATTAGATGGGCGTGCGGTGTAGAGCCAAATATCCTCCTCTGTTTAGGGGGAGAGAGAGAGAGTGAGTGTGTGTGTGAACACATCTATCTAATGTGCATGTGCAAACAAACCCATGCATGCGCACACCACGTGCTTAAGTACACATCTCACTCTACATAACATGCAAATCCATGTGTAACAACCCTCGTAATTAATGATAAATAAATATTTTTAAAACGATAATTATTTCAAAATATTAACCATGGTAGGAAGGACAAAACTAATCAAATAGAAATCAATCATAGTCATTAAAAATTTATTTCCATAACCGAGCAATAGCTACTATTCTAGAATAATAAAGATAGTTAATGAAATAAGGAGTAATCAACACTTGATTTTTCACGTATGTATCAAATCCATCAATAATACTCTGGAATCTCAAAATATAATAAGACCATTGGTAACTGGGCTAGAGCCTTTGAAGCCTGTCATAATAACAGTTATTACCGCCCATAACAATCGTAACCAAAATAAAAGTCACATATGTGTTTAAAAGGGTTCCGCCCAACAGCAAAATTTCAAAATACAGCGGAAAAGTTAAAATTATATTAAGTATAACAAAAAGGCCATCAAGTTTGGCAATATACATATTTTAAAAATTTCTAGTAGATTATAATATTTATAAATTGATAAATAATTAAAAAAAACAATGAGTCTGTTCGGTGTTCACAATGTTGCAACAACGAAATAGCTGTATATATAGACAATTAAGATAAAATATGATTACCACAAGTTACATTAAAATCAGTTTCTGGTCAATTCCTACTATTTCTTTCATATTCTTGGTGTGGTCCAGAACTTGCACTTGAACTATAAAGAGCATGAATAATTAATTATGCACCTTGTGTAGAATATAACTGGCTAAAGTAACATCCAGCACCTAATGTCACTTTTCAGATATACCCCATAACTAATCTTATTTATAGTACATTTAACACCATAATATTATTTTTTTGTGTGCTTCTTGCGCTCTAATTTTATTTGTAGTGTATCACGTGCTCTAAACCATAAATAAGATTACAATGTGGATGTAAGTAAAAAATAATACTACCTCCGATCCTAATTATAAGACCTCGATCAGAGATGGTATCAGATTGCTGAATACATTATGAATAAGATTAGGATGATAAATGTACTTGAAAAATAATATCAATGTGTTAGATGTTATTTTATCTAATACTATCTCCGGTTGTAAATATAAGAGCCAGTTGACTAATTTGAGTGGATTAAGGAAATAAGTTAAGTTAGTTATTTGTATAAATAGGTATTATATTTTCTAAAATATCCTTGCTAATCAAGTGTATTGGCTATAACTACCATTATTAGAAGGACTACCTTGGGAACAAAATGAATAAACATGATAGACAAAGTGGATGGGGGTCTTATATTTAGAACCAAAATAAAAGTCAAACGAAGTCTTATATTAAGGACTGGAGGTAATATAGTTTTTTAAGAAGGTTTTAACGTTGACAAGTTTTTTTTTCGCTTTTTGCCAACCACGAGTTGTGAACAATATGACCCTTTATATTTAATCACGGGGATTTTAAATAGGTGTTTAGAAATTTTTGAATATTTTTTGCAGATAATTTAACATCGCTCATGTTGCAAGAATTGATGCTGGAATTCATAGCTTGATTATATTATCACTGAAGTCCCAAATACTCCTTTGATTACTCGTGTGATCAATCTTGCCACGCTGATCTTCCTCATGATAAAATGATCTTATCTTTGAAAATATTCATTAATATTGTCAAAAATCAAATACTATAGCCGTTACAATCAGATTCAAAAACAGAATGATATTTATTTTCTATTTTATGTTAATGATTTAATATTTTCATTTTGATTCTAATATATATGAGTTAGATAACTAATTTTTAAAAATTATAAAAAAATTAGTTAGATTAGTTATTTATTAAAAAAATATGTGTTGGTTTCTTTAAAGTATTTTTTCAATTATTTGCATTGAAAATTGATCCCTTATTTGAGAACTTCTTTAATACATATAACCAATATGAAGAATTTAAGAAAAATTTATAAATTTGAAAGACAAAAAAATTATTAAGATTTTACATTTAGGCCAAAAAGAGTAATTAATTCAACTATTAGATCCAGTCCTTAATATAAGAACTAGTTAACTAATTTAAATGGATTAAGAAAACTAGTTAAGTTAGTTACTTGTAATACATAGGTGTTGTTTTTTTCTAAAATATCTTTGCTAATCAAGTATATTGACTAAAACTACCATTATTATAAGGATTATTCTGAGAAAAAATAGATATATGTGAGAAACAAAGTGGATTGGGATATATCTAGAACCAAAATAAAAGTTAAATGAGCTTTTATATTAAAAACCAGAGATAGTACTTATGATAAATATATCAAATTTAAATTTGAATTTTAAGCTGAAGTCAATGAATCTGCAAAAGTCTACTTGCAATGCATCATGATCAAATTCACTAGACCATTCAAAATATCCGCTCATAAGTGAAAGTTTTTTTTGTCACTAATATTAATATTGTTAGTATTTTAACTTGCAGTTATAAACCTAATCACCAAACAATTCATGAAACCGCATGCATGTGAAAGGAATTTGGAATTAAATCTATCATTCAAATGTTGTTCAGAAAGACCAATATTTCATCAGCTGATCCAGTCAAAGAGGAAATTGAGAATAAGGCTAAATTCAGCATGTATTTAAGCACGAGAAATTTCTAAAACATAATTAAGATGACGTACTTACACAACTGTTACTCTCAGATTGTAAATGTAAGAGGCAAATAACTAATTACAGAGATTAAAAAAGTAAATTATTTATAATAAATGTGTATTTATTTCTCCAAAATACTCTTTAACTATTTTTAGTACTATTCTTATTGATGAAAACTTCCAATTGATATATGCGACTAACAAAGATAGTTTGAGTGAAAATTATGAAATTGAAAGACAAAATACATTTAGGTATTATATTTGGATCAAAGCAAACATGGAGTAACATTTTGGCATATGGAATTTACATTTTTATGTTCATGTGGGTCCCTCAAAAGATAAGACCCACATCACCCTTCAATTTCTTTCTCTTCATTCAACACAAGGTACTTTAGAGATCCAAGTTAACACCAAACTGCACGGCTTCACAAATGCAGCTATTAGCTGCAGGCCAACAAAGGAAGCCAAAAGATAAGCAACAAAAGCCACAAAAGAAAAGTTTAGCAACCAGAATGAGAAATTGAGGGGCTTCATTTCCAACTCCAGAACCACCTGGCATGGTAGGGCCTAAGGGTATCATGTTCATCTCTAACCTTATCATTTCAAAGGCGCAAAACATTACTGGATTTAGGCCATGATCGTCTCTGCAAGTCAGAACTAATTCCATGAACATATTCAGAAACAAATCTTCCCCCCATCATATCCATATTTCTAACATGTCCTGTTGTTGGATAACTAAACTCAGTTGATTTAGGCCATGATGATATCTGTAAGTCAGAACTGAATCCATGAACATAACCAGAAACTTGTTTTCCCAGAATCATATCCATATTCATAACATAATCTATTTGTGGATGCCCAAACACAGTTGATTCAGACCGCAATGATCTCTGCAGATCACAACTGGTTCCACCAACATAACCAACTCTTCCCAGAATCTCTACTCCACCGTTTAAGTAGCCTC
>NW_021636661.1:0-83993 GCF_004799145.2 Neltuma alba | reverse complement strand
TTCAATCTAAACCCATGATTTCATCTCCAAATTGAAGGGTTCCTTAGTTTTGCCATTTTTTCTACCTTATACTTCATTTGCTTCAGTGCATTTAACTGAAGCTTGATGGCAATTTTTTGCATCTGAGAAGACATTTTTGCTTTTGCATCTAGCTTTTATATTTTCTTTTGATGGTCATTGATTTTTGTAGATCATTCATGGTTTTTTGATTATGGATTATTGATAATGTTGGGTAGAGATTGTTTCTGGTTGGTTGAAGTATGGCCATTGTTTTCGGTTTGTTGAAGCATGGCTTACTATTCTGCAACGTGATGGTTGGCGGCGGAGGAGGCTGGGGATGAAGAAAGGAGGATTTTCCTTTTCTTTTCTTTTTAATTAAAGGGTATTTAAGTCTTTTCAAATAAAAGTTATGTCTAATTCCATCAGCATACCAAACATATTTTTAAACCCCATTTTCATGTCTATTTCCATTTCTATATCCATATCTATTTCTATTTTATTTCCATCAAAATCAATTCCATCGTACCAAACGAGCCCTTACTTCTTGCTGATAGATAGGTAGGGGTACTTGGAGTTTTTCCTCCTGAAAATTATCACATGCAAGAGCATTGAAATAATTTCCTCACAACATAACAACTGCAAGTGTCCAATGAAATGACAGAATCACCCTTGCCCATGCATTGTCTTTTAGTGAAAGTACCGGAGCTTTTTAGTTAGAATAATCAATGTTTGGACGTACAAATAATACAATACATGCAAGTTTCCAATGAATATATGTTTACACACACTATATTTTTGCATAATTTCTATAGCCAACCATCTCATACATAGGTAGCCAAATGCTAGGAAAACTAAATTATTCATGTACCAAACCGAATCAGCTTAAACTAAAAGCACAAATGTGCAGAAGAATCATTAGATTAATGTATGAGGACAAGATATCAAGATTGCCGCTTATATTTGTCTGTTGGAAGTCAGATTTTGAGCAAGAGAAATTGCCATGTGTGTACAATCCCTCAGAAAAGCTTAAACAGAATAATTATGGAATATCCAGATCATTTTACATTAGGCATCTAACACAGTCTTTATATTGTATTACAGACACACAGAGATGTTAGACAATAGTAATATGAATTCTAAACAGGGAACTCACTGAATCATGGAGAAGTTGCTTTCTTTGCCATGAAAGCCTGCATGAGGGAAGTTGAATATAATTCTATCAAATCTCCTCATTTCCAAGTATGGATGAAATTTCATTTGGGTTGCATCAACTCCATGCAACACACATGCTCCCATTTTGTTAAGGCAATCAAATTTGACATCGCCTTCTTGTACTTCCTCACAACTTGATCTTAATGAACAGAAAAAGTAATCAATGACATGACAAACATTCAACCCTGTAGTAACAACAATTACGAAAAGCAGAAGAGTAAACCAGATCGATGGAATCCACAGTCCACAAATTAGATAACATGCGCAGAAATAGAAACAATTGATTCAGACAACAAAATCTATGGGATGCTCATAGAAAAATGGAAGAATAGTATATAAACACAAGCACTTCCACAAATCATGAAGAATCAGAAAACCATCTAAGCAAGCAACGATTAAGGCGAGATTTATGTCTGAACTAAGCTTCATTAGAATAACTAAAGAAAGTCAAATATTTAGCTCCTTGACTCCTCCTAGAAACTTTTCGTAGGGTACGCAAAATACAAATGACAATAAAAAAATAAATATATAAAAGGTCAAATGTTAAGATTCCTTATGTACATGGAGTTAAAATCACAAACGAGAAACCTTCCGATTATCAATGATCCCTTCAGCGAAATTGCAGGGCATAGCTTGACTTCTTTTGGGTGCTTAGAAAGCAACAAGCGAACAGAAATCAAACTCACTTGATGAACAAATCCATCGTTTTGCAAACTACTAAGGGAAAATAATAGTTATTTCAAGAGGGAAGAGGGTGAAAAAAACACTTAACGTAGTATTTGTAAGAAGCGTCATCATCAAGCAATCAGAAAAACCCTATGCAGTTTTAGATAACTCCATTATTCAAAATAACAGCTGTCACAAGAAAGGGGAAAATTTTGAAGAAGAAACATTGCACACACAAATGCAAGAGCAGTGTGTGTGTGTGAGAGAGAGAGAGAGAGAGAGAGAGAGAGACCATAGGTGTCAAGGGAAGAAGCAACGATGTTGAAAGCTGAACCAAAGGATTGAGCCAAGCAAAGGGAGAAGGAGAAATCACCCTCACCCACCAACAGTATTTGATGATGTGAAGAATAATATTTGACCCATTTTTCTCCTCCACCATCACTCAAATCGAATGCTTCTGCCTGTTGTTCTAGCTCATTTGTAAAGCCATTGCTTCCCCTGCCCCTGTGCCTACAAACTACGAGGTTTCAAGCTTCCTATATGGAAAACGTAACCTTCCAACGTTTAAAAAGGCGGAACAATGCTCTTTTTGAGAGCTATGATGCGAAAATCAGAAGGTAAAATGGGTGGAAACTTCATGATCCATGTCTTCAAGCTTATAGACCCCATGAACTGTTTCAAAATCAAATCATCGACGCATCACATTTTGCTGAAGTGGGGGAGGAATTGAGGAGGAGGGTGCTGAACTTCAGTGTGAAAATGGATGGAAGTGGGTATTAGATTTGAAGCTGGAAATTAATTGGCCGCCAACATTGAAGCTCTTGAATCTCAACGCCAGAGACGCTAGCAAGCTTGGGTGCTCTGCAACTTTCCTTTCCCCATTCTCCGTCGTCCAGCCCTTATGCTTTGATTTTATTTAACGTCATAAAACAGTTCCGGATGCAGCTTAGGTTGGAAGCAATCTTAACTCTTAAGGATGGTTTACACATAAGACTGAAGGGTGCTTGGAAGAACGTAAAATCACTTTCAAAAATACTTCCTCGTACTTATTCTTCCTCGTACTTATTTTGACTATTATAAAATTATTCTTAAAATTATAATTTAGTTTTTATTGATACAAAAATAGATACTCCTCCGGTCCTAATTATAAGACCCAATTGACTTATTTGAGGAGATTAAGAAAGTAAGTTAAGTTGGTTATTTATAATAAATAAGTGTTGTCATTCCTAAAATATCCTTGCTAATTAAGTATATTGGCTAAAACTATCATTATTAGAAGGATTATCTTGGAAAAAATGCATAAATATAAGAGACAAAATGGATTGGAGTCTTATAATTAGGACCAAATAAAAAGTCAAATAGGGTCTTATAATAAGGACCGGAGGAGTATTAGCGTTTCAAACGGGACATAAATACCATCTCCGTTAATCTCCTAAACGTGGTTACTTTTTTATTCGGTGGACCCACTTTGTCAGCTCAATACTCCCTATTGCCTTTGTCAATCTCTCTTCTTCTCATCCGCCCCCCACTCTCTTCTTTCTTTCCCCACACCAAGCGCCATGTCCAACCCCTCTCGGCTTTGTGGGTCTCGCTCTCATCCTCCTCTCTATCCCCACACTAAGCATATCAAGCACGCCTACGACAACTCCGCTTCACTGTTATTGACTTTTTGGTAGCGAAATGATGACAGTAGAGAATGGCGTCCTTCTGAGAGACCTGATTAATGAGGCGGCAAGCAATGGGTTGAAATTACCGTATATCTAGATTCTAATTATAAGACCCAATTGATTAATTTGAGGAGATTAAGAAAAAAAGTTAAGTTAGTTATTTGTAATAAATAGGTGTTGTTCTTCCTAAAATATCCTTACAATCAAATATATTGGCTAGGGCTATAATTATTAGAAGGACTGTTTTGAATAAAAATATATAAATATGAGAGACAAAGTGGATTGAGATTTTATATTTAAAACTAAAATAAAAGTCAAACAGGATTTTGTATTAAGGATCAGACGTAGTATTGTACTGGTGGTGGTGGGAATCGATAATGAGGGATTAGAAATGAGGACTGATGATGCTTTTGTCATTAAAGCACTCAATTAATTTGTAGTTCAGGATCGACCTAGGTCATTACTTTCAAGGAGCAATTTATGGGTTTCTTTAGGTAAAAATTTAGGTGATAAAAAAATACAATAAATTGGACCTAAACTAAAATGCAAAATTCTAATTCTAAATGGAACATGCAAATGTCCTAAAATCTATATGAAAATTAAATTAAACTAAATAAATGTAATACAATTTTTGGGGGGATTTTTTTTAAGAAAACAAATTAAAATGATAAATGAAGAAAATTAATCAGGAAGCAAAGAAAATTAACAAGTAAAAATGGAGAAGTTCTCTTCAGGTAAGGTGAAACAACCTTCCTAAATAAACAGATAAACCTATTTTTTTTTTTATAGTAACTTGAAGAAATAACTTTTTATAACCAAACCATGCTAAATACAAACTCAAATTATATTACAATCATTTACACTAACTAATTATATAATATTGTTATCCGTGATAGAAAAGAGCAGCACCCAATCATACATACTATCACGGATAAAAGAACTTTTCTTAACTCATTTAAATACAAACTATATAAGAAATGATCAATCTTATCTAATATGGTTATAAAACAACATATAATATAGCTCATAAATCAAAATATTAAAAATTAAATCTTAATTCATACTTTATAATAAATTCATAAATAAAGCACATGCGAATATGCGATCCTAGGCCTCTGGCCACCTATCAGCACACATACCACAATAGTACACTCAAAGGACATAAGAAATAATAGTGCATGAATAAATTAAAACCAATTTATCCTAAGATGGCAATATACAGGATACAACATAGCTCATAAATCGAGGAGACGCTACAAGTTACTAATGTAGCTTTACTCCTCCTGAGCCTTCCCTAACGTCCCTCTTTTAAACTTTCACCTAAAAAATGTTAAATAATAGGAATGAGACAACGTCTCAGTAACTAAATCCCTACCTATTACACACCCTAGCATGGCTAGCGAGATGTCAGGTGGGATACACAGGATTAATAATAATTGATAAACATTTATTTAACATTTAAACTCACAATAATCATATAAGTAAATATTTCCACCACTCTCATACAATTGATACATTCCAAAAGAAATAACATACTTATCATTTATTTAACAGATATAAATATCAATGAATATCCCATGTCATATGCAATTCCTGAACCCAAATCCATCCTTATATCCTCCTTATTTCCGCCGACTGGACCCATGGGCTAAGTTCTTTCCATTTGACTGGCTACTCTGACAAGCTCACCACTCAAGTGATATGGACCGGCCAAAGACCACAGAGCACTCGGTGGACCATGGGTCCCCCCTCGAAGAACTAGTGGGGTGTCGCAGTCCCTCGAAGAACTAGTGGGACAATAATAGTGGCCAACCATAGAGCTCCGTATGGAGGCCGATACCACGTGGTAAGTATATAAATCTCAATAACTCCAATCATCTCCTTCCCCACCCAAAATAGATGTACAGGGTTCAAAATCACAGATTTATATGCATAATCAACAGAATTTCATAATAGCACATCATAATCATGATCACCAATTTCTTGCAATACAAATTATGTCAATCCTTTTTAAAATAGCATCCCACAAGACAGTTCATACAAAACGTAATATACTTTTATAGAATTAGTTATAAAGCCGCTCACCAACTTCATACTAGAGCACGCAACAGATAGAAATTTAGTTACCTGGTCTCCTAGCTAACAGTCAACTATAACCAGAGTCCAACCTCGAAAATGCCACAATAGAGTTTATATCTACAAACAAAATTAAAATATTATCTCTATAGTATTAGAGTAGGCTACTCACAAAATTCTAGCCTCTAACTCCTCCTCTAAAAGCTTTAATTTTACTCAGAACTCTAGCCTAAAAGACATTTCTCTAAGGTTTGGAATGAGAACACACACACACACACATATGATTTAGACTCGATTCCTGAATTTTCCCTTACTTAAATATCCTTTAATTATTAGATTATATTATTAGAATCATCAAATTCATAATGCAAATAGACAAATTATAAATTGATAACTTATATTCCATCTTCAAAGGACTTAGACAAATAGACTTAGTACGAACCAGGTTATTCTCACTACAGAAGTTAAACCCTTAATCTAACCGTTGAATTTAATTTCCTATATATCATGATACTATCCTCCAAATTGTAGCTCAATCTAACGGTGAATGAACTTTAAAATGCTAATTTACTATTCAGGACTCTATCTGCTAAATCCAAAAGATATAAGTTAAAAACGTACCTAATAACTTGTAACTCAGAGATCAAAATGATAATCCAACCGTTGAAATTAACGATTTGGATGTCCCAAATGGGCTGACCAAATTTCAGTCCGATCCAACGGTTAATAAACTCAAAACTAGTACTTTTCTGAGACTACCTCAGATATGTGTGAAAATTATTTACTCACTTCAAGCTCCACTCACTATCTCCTATATATAGGCTCCTCAAACTCCTTCACTCTAAAAATTAGTCGATGTGGGACTTCTATACCATGGTATAATTTTGTAGAATACCATCCACACACACACAATCACACACAAAAACATTATTAAAATAATAATAATAATAATTTGCTTATATCTAACCTTTCTTTTTATTAACTTGATATTAAAATATATTTATTTATAAATTTAATTAAATACTAAGTAAAAATAAGGATGTTACATAAGGTAGAGGGGACAAATTAGGATTTGCATGGATTTAACCTTCATAACCTTAATTAGTTAATTAGACCAAAGGGAAGTGATAAGAGAGTGGAGTTAATAAATTTAATTACCTACTTGAAACAAAGGGAACCCTCAATTTCAAAAACTATTAAACTATTAGAGAACTCATAACAGTATAAGGTTGGTTAATTAAGCTTATTAAAACCAATGAAAAATAACTCAATTAATTTTGAAAATTATGTTTCAAATTATCCAATTAAACAATTAGAAAATTAACCAACTTAATTAAACCATTAAGTGGTAAAAGAACCCAAATTTTGCAATTCAAACCACATTGATAATTAAACTCATAATGAAAACTCAATTATAAATTCAATTAACAATGCAAAGGTTCTAAACATAAATTCCAACAAGTGTCTCAACACACATAAAATCCAAATATAAATCCAATCTAAACATAAAGATGACAATCTAGAACTAAATTGTCTCACAAAATTACAACTTAAAATTATTTAAAACTAAATAATCTCAAGTCCTTGAATTAAAAAGATAAATGGAACATCACTCCCTTGTGGTCTTCAAGTGCTAGCCCAAGGCTCGAGTCTCTTCCATGCTCCTCTCAAGTTGCCTCCCTAACAAGCTTAAGCCTCCGTCAAAATGCCTCTTCCTCCAAAGTTGTTAGATGCCACGGCCATGAATGATGAGGTGTAGATGAGAAGCTGTGCGTGTAGTGAGAAAGGAGAGGAATTGATTGAAATTGGTGGGTGAATATAGAATGGAATCAATGGATATATGCGAGAGGGCGTGCGGCTTTTTTTTATACGTGGAGTGATGATGGTGACTAGATGGTATATGGTGAATGTGGGATATTGTTGAAAGGAGAGGATTCACGTTTTTATGGTCCGTGCGTGCTATGGAGATGGAAAAAGAAAAGAGTGATCTTAGGCGTGCTAGAGGGATTATTTTAGGAGAGAAAAGGAAATTTTCTTAGATCCAAAACTCAAGCCCATTAGTAATTAATTGACTCACTTGATATTAGTCATTGGATTGTGCTTAAATCTCACGAAACAATCTTACACCATTGGATTTCCTATATGCTCTTTCTTGACCTACAAGAATTTAAGTGTATCCATTAATGTAGATTATATCCAAATATAATCAAAAATTAAATATCAGATCTGCATAAAAATTAGGCAAGAAATTGCAAAACTTTCTAAAAATAATCTTTCTAAAAATATGAGACTTGTTTCCAAAGAAATAGAAAAAATTAATTCCAAATTAAAAATAGGAAATCACAAAATATTTATATTTTTAATCCAAAATCTCAATTTTTATGCAAAATCCAAAAAATCAACCAATTAATCCAATAATGCCTAAAAATCCAATTAAACTCAAAATTATCATTTAAATCCTAAATTAATGTGGGATAAAATGTATAAAAATGGGGCTTTGTCAATTCCCCCACACTTAGTTTTTGTACTCCCGGACAAAGCAAATGAAGACCAAAGAGCAGTAAGAAAAACAAAAGAAAATCAAACAAAAAAGAATGTTCCAATCACAAGCAAAAAGCAACTCAAAGCAATTAACATCTTTCTTATCTAAGTAATCTTCTCATGAAGTAAGAAAACAAACATCATGACAATTTACTTGACAAAGGAGAATCTAAGTCAGAAATCCTTCACCAAGGTTAATGTGCATGTCACTCTATCACTCAAAAGTGTATCGGCTTGTGTTTGCACTCAAAACCATCATATCCAATCCTTTTTCCATAGGCTTGACAATAATCTAAATTCTTCACCGTTGGCAAAGCAATTACTAGCATAAAGCAAAAAGACTTTTATTAGGTTGTAATGGGGCTAAGGTTAAGAAAGAAAGGACATAGTATTTGGGAAAACAAAGTTGAACATCTTAGGAAATAAAGAGAACCATTGAAAAAATATAATGGAATGCAAGAAACTAAATTAAACTTGGATTGGGTCATTCTTCTTCTTTTTATCTTTTTTTTAAGCTCTTTCTCTTTTTCTTCTTTTTTTTTTTTGGCTTTCTTAGGCCATTATGTATATGCTCTTTTGACGTGAACCTTCATATTAGTGATACAAAAGCCCGGTTACTCAAGCATGGATAACTCATTGGCACTAAGATGCTACTAGCACGCTCATAGCCCTTACTGGCCGTTTGACGCGAAGATCGACATTAGTGATGAAGATCCCCGGTTACTAAGCACAGCTTAAACTAGAGGAGCGGAATCTTATTACAATATTTTTTCTTTTTTTCCCTTCAAATTGACCCACACCATAACTCCAAATGTGTTCCTCCATCCCAAGCACATATACTATAACACTCTTCAACTCCTAAGACATTAAGAAGGGGTAGGATTTTTTTTTTTTGGGCTATGGGTTAAGAGAAAAAAATGGTGAAGGCTCAAAAGGGGTTAAGCAAAGGATAAATGCAGAAAAGGGTAGGCTTTTGGCTTATCTGGCTAGAAAAATAGAAATGGATGCCTTTATCATCTTTATGAATGCAAATGCACAAACGTGGTCTCAAATAAGATTCAAGTCAAGTTCTAGATCGAGGAAAGAGATAGGAGTATACACACATGGAAAGAAGAAATGCATCAGGCCCAAAACCTCACTAGGTACATGATTGCTAGCTTAAATTCACCTAAGTCAAATCCATTGCCACTTAGCTTATCCACTCAAGACATGATCAATCACTTTTCAAATTAAGAATGCATCATACTTGAATTACTTCAAACTTGCAATCTTCACATTCAAAACAAAACGAAACAAAACATTTTTTTCTTTTTTTTAAAGAGGAACTAAAAAAAATAAAAACACTCCAAAAAAGGGAAAAAAAATAAAAAGAATGAAATCCCTCCCCCACACTTAAACAATGCATTGTCCTCAATGCAAAACACATAGGCAAGTCACAAAGCAAGTAGTATCCAGCACAGCCCAACTCAATAATATGACAATGCAAAGCAAAAAGAGTGAAGGGAAGGAATACAACCAAGGCTACGTGGCGTCTCGTAGTGTGATAACCTCTACATCATGGGTAGAGAACCCCTCGTAGTAAGGCTTTAAGCGATGACCATTGATTGTGAAGCATCTTCCAGTTGGCTCTCTCTTAATCTCTACAGCTCCATAGGGAAAAACATTAGTGACAATGAAAGGTCCCTCCCATCTAGAACGGAGCTTACCAGGCATGAGTTTAAGTCTAGAGACATAAAGTAGAACTTTTTGTCCCACGTGAAACTCCCTTCTCAAGATGAGCTTATCATGGATAGCCTTAGTTCTTTCCTTATAGATCCGAGCATTCTCATATGCTTCTCTCCTAAACTCTTCAAGTTCTTGTAATTGTAACTTTCTTTCAACACCAGCACTAGCAAGATCAAGGCTGCAGCTTTTAATGGCCCAATATGCCTTGTGCTCCACCTCTGCTGGCAGATGACAAGCCTTACCAAAGACAATCCGATACAGAGACATGTCAATCGGGCTTTTATATGCTGTACGATATGCCCAGAGTGCATCATCCAGCCTCTTGCTCCAATCCTTTCTATTAGGTTGCACTGTCTTTTCAAGAATGAGCTTAATTTCTCTATTCGAGAGTTCCGCTTGACCGTTTGTTTGAGGGTGGTATGGAGTAGCCACCTTATGCATCACACCATACTTGCTAAGTAAGCTCTGCATACTTCGATTGCAAAAATGAGTACCTTGATCGCTAATGATAGCTCTTGGGATTCCAAACCTACAGAAAATATGAGACCTGACACAAGAAACCACTACAGAAGAGTCATTAGTACGAGCGGGGATTGCCTCAACCTACTTAGAGACATAATCCACAGCAAGCAAAATGTAAGCATAACCAAACAAAGTAGGAAAAGGTCCCATGAAATCAATACCCCAAACATCAAAAACTTCACAAAACAACAGAGGTTGTTACGGCATCTCATGCTTCCTAGGGATATTGCCAACAAATTGGCATCTGGAACACTTCTTACAAAACTCGTGAGCATCATGAAATAGAGTGGGCCAGAATAACCCACTTTCCAAAACCTTCCTAGCAGTACGCTTAGCACTAAAATGCCCTCTACAAGCAAGGGTGTGGCAAAATGTCAATACATACTCAAATTCATTATCAGGAATGTATCACCTAATAACCTAATCATTGTAAATGTGCCACAAGTAGGGATCATCCCATATATAGAACCTAGCATCACTCCTAAACTTGTTTAGTTGATGCTTATTCATATCAGTTGGTAGAACAGATGTAGCCAGATAATTACCAATGTCAGCATACCACGGAACAGTCATATCAACACCACAGAGTCTACTATCAGGAAAATCATTTAAGGGTAAAGAAGATGTTACCACAGGAGCCTCAATCCTACTCAAGTGATCACTACCATGTTGTCTGCACCGCTCTTATCACGGATCTCCACATCAAACTCCTGTATCAGCATTACCCATCTAATCAAGCGGGGTTTGGAGTCTGGCTTCTTGAATAAGTACTTGATAGCTGAATGATCTGTAAAGACAGGCACTTTTGTATGGAGGATGTAAGAGCGAAATTTCTCAAGCCCAAACACAATTGCAAAAAGTTCTTTCTCTGTGGTTGTGTAACTAGCCTGTGTGGCATCTAGAGTCCGTGATGCATATACTATGATATGTTGTCGCTTTTCTATTCTTTGAGCAAGAACTGCACCCAATGCATAATCAGAAGCATCACACAAGAGCTCAAAGGGAAGGCTCTAACTAGGTGGCTGAATGATAGGGGGTGTAGTGAGTCGCTTTTTCAACTCATCCTAAGCACACCTACAAGCATCATCAAAGACAAAGCCCGCATCGTTCTGCAGTAAACGAGATAATGGTAATGCAACTTTACTAAAGTCCTGAATGAATCGCTTGTAAAATCCAGCAAGTCCAAGAAAAGAGCGCACATCTTTCACACAAGAGGGATATGGAAGAGATGAAATAATATCAATTTTGGCTTTGTCAACCTCAATGCCATCATGTGAAACAACATGTCCTAAAACAATGCCTTTCTTAACCATAAAATGACATTTCTCAAAATTCAGCACAAGATTATATTCAATGCATCTTTCCAAAACCTTATCCAAACTAGCTAAGCATGCATCAAAAGAATCACCATAGACAGTGAAATCATCCATAAATACTTCCATGCAATGCTCAAGAAAGTCAGAAAATATGGAAACCATGCAATGCTGAAAAGTGCTAGGTGCATTACATAAGCCAAACGGCATGCGTCTATATGCAAAGGTTCCAAATGGACATGTGAATGTGGTCTTATCCTGATCCTCAAATGTAATAGAAATTTGAAAGTATCCAGAAAAACCATCCAAAAAGCAATAATGGAATCTACCAACCAGTCTTTCACGCATTTGATCTATAAAAGGAAAGGGGGTAATGATCTTTTCTGGTCACAGAGTTCAACTTCCTATAATCAATACATACCCTCTAGCTGTTCTGGACTCTAGTTGGAACAAGCTCACCTTCATCATTACGAATAATAGTAATACCAATCTTTTTTGAAACTACCTGAACCGGACTAACCCACTGGCTATAAGAAATAGGATAGATTATACCTGTTGAAAGTAGTTTAGAAACCTCTTTCTTTACCACATCAAGAATCAATAGGTTGAGTCACCTCTGTGGCTGGCACACAGCTTTGGCACTATCTTCTAACAAAATCTGGCGCATGCACATATTAGGGCTAATTCCAAGAATAGCAGTAAGAGTCCATCCAATAGCTTTAATCCTTCTTTTCAGCACCTCCAGGAGGCGAATTTCTTCATCAACAGCTATGTCGCTAGCTACAATCACTGGCAGTGTCTCATTTTTTCCCAAATAGGCATATTTCAGTGAATCAGGAAGTGGCTTTAGCTCTAAATAGGGAGCTTGCTCAGTTAAGGGTATAAGGCGCTTTAGATTAATGTTAGTCAAACTAGAAACCTGTACTGAAGACTCACAAGTAGAAGAGCAAAATTTCCCAACTTGGGAATCATTAGCAGGAACAGTAACAACAGAAGAATCAGGTAATATGCCACAATTCGCAAAAGAAGTGCCATCAGTAGCACTCATGTCAAAAGCAACATCGGGGTCAGAGTCAAAGACCTCTATATCAGGGACATGATCAATATTAACTAACAGCTCAGAATCAGGTAATGAAGATGAATCAGTTGCATCTATAGCATCAATCACACTAAATAATTGAGAGAGTCCATGTGAATCAACATAAGTGCTAGATGAATCACTGAAAGTGCTAAGGCTATGGACAGGCATAAAAGAATCAAAACTAGAATGTCTAACAATCTCAACAAAATCAGTGAAAACATCAATATCATGAGCATCTATACCAGTGCATGTATCACAACTACCAATTTCAGAACATGAACAAGAGATAGAATCATCTAAGCCAACAATATCACATGATCTAGTTATCATACTATCTCTAAAATCCATGACAGCATTATCAATGATAACATCAATAAAACTAACATCAATCTCAGCACAACTATCAAGTGGATGTCTCAGAGAGTCAAGCATATCAAATCTAATGATTTTACCAGCAAATTCCATAGTAAGAGTACCAGCATGCACATCTATCATAGCTCTAGTAGTCTTGAGAAATGGTCTACCCAAAATCAAAGATGAATGTCCCTTTTGCCTAAATCTAGCATCATCCATATCTAGAACATAGAAGTCTGCAGGAAATATGAGATCTTTGACCTTAACCAAGACATCCTCCAAGACTCCTTCTGGAACTACACAACGTCTGTCAACAAGAGAGGCAATTAGATTTGTAGGCTTAAGATCCACACCTTGCAGTTAAGCAAAAACTGATTTTGTCATGACATTGATAGCCGCTCCTAGATCTGCTAGAGCATCTAAAAACTCAATGTTACCAATGGTGCAAGGTATGAGAAAGCTACCGGGATCCTTGCACTTTACTGGCATTGGCATCTGATAAAGAGAAGAGACAACCGCCCCTAAGTCAACTTTGCCACCATGCTTAAGCCTTCTCTTGGTGGTACACAACTCCTTCAAAAACTTTGCATACTTGGGCACTTGTGCAACTAGATCAACCAATAGAACATTGATCACCACCTTTTTGAAGATATCATAAACCTCATTGAACATCTCAGCTCCTTTCTTTTTTCTTTTAGCCCTAATCACCCCTGTAGGAAAAGGTAAGACTTGCTCGCTCACTTTCTTTCCTTCCCCATCTTTTTCTTGCTCTTCTTGCAATTCCACATGTGGTTTTGATAAAGTAGACTTATTATGCGATGTGGAAGCAGGGGGAGAATCTTTAATGATAGCTTCCTCATCCTTTGAAGCATAGGTAGTGACAGGATCTGTAGAGGTAATTAAATTTCTGCTTCTGAGAGATATAGCATTAACTCCACCAATGTTAGGATTCTGCTGGGTGCCCACATTAGGGTTAACTACTACCTGAGATGGTAGCTTCCCTGAGCCTTGACTTTTCATGTTACTAAGTGCATTAGATAACTGCCTAATCTGAGTTTGAAGATTTTGAATTTCTTGGCTATGTTGCAAATCCTTTTGTTCAAACTTATCCATTAGGAGTTTCATCATGCCTTCTAACTTTGAACTCTCATCTTGATTTGGCATAGTTTGCCTAACTTGTTGGAATATTTTGCCACCAGAAGAAGTTGCACCTTGATTGAACTGTGATTGTTGAGGCTGGCCACTCCCATATCTGAGATTTAGAGAAAATGTCAGGATAATTAATGCACCAATTTTGAAAATGCAAATTAGGTGAAACTAATTCCTTGATTGTCCTAGCAGGATTAGCCATGCCACTATTAGAATCAGAGGAGTCAAAAGAATTAGAGAAATCAGCAATTAACTTAACAGAAGAGTCACTTTCTATAAGATTACTAGCTTGAGCTCTCCTTCTTTGATGAAAAGTCCTCTCAATCTAAGGATCAAATTCAAACAATTCTTTGCTAGAGGATTTAATCATGCATTAAGCAACTATCACAAATCAAAGTGAAATGAAAAGAAGGAAAAAAATGCCAAAAAAAATGCAGAGAAAAATGCAAAATACCTAGAAATCAAACCTAAAGTTTAAACCATTGCTCCTCGGCAACAGCGTCAAAATTGGTGATGCTTTTGTCGTTAAAGCACTCAATTAAACTAGGTCCCAATTAATTTGTAGTTTAGGATCAACCTAGGTCATTACTTCTAAGGAGCAATTATGGGTTTCTTTAGGTAAAAATTCAAGTGATAAAAAAATGCAATAAATTGGACCTAAACTAAAATGCAAAATTCTAATTCTAAATGGAAAATGTAAATGTCCTAAAATTTATATGAAAATTAAATTAAACTAAATAAAGGCAATGCAATTTTTGGGGGGGATTTTTTTTAAGAAAACAAAATTAAAATGATAAATGAAGAAAATTAATCAGGAAGCAAAGAAGATTAATAAGTAAAAATGGAGAAGTTCTCTTCAGGTAAGGTAGAGGGGACAACTTAGGATTTGCATGGATTTAATCTTCATAACCTTAATTAGTTAATTAGACCAAAGGGAAGTGATAAGACAGTGGAGTTAATAAACTTAATTACCTACTTGAAACAAAGGGAACCTTCAATTTCAAAAACCCTTAAACTATTAAAGAACTCATAACAGTATAAGGTTGGTTAATTAAGCTTATTAAAACCAATGAAAAATAACTCAATTAATTTTGGAAATTATGTTTCAAATTATTCAATTAAACAATTAGAAAATTAACCAACTTAATTAAACAATTAAGAGGCAAAAGAACCCAAATTTTGCAATTTAAACCACATTGATAATTAAACTCATAATGAAAATTCAATTATGAATTCAATTAACAATGCAAAGGTTCTAAACATAAATTCCAACAAGTGTCTCAACACACATAAAATCCAAATATCAATCCAATCTAAGCATAAAGATGACGATCTAGAACTAAATTGTCTCACAAAATTACAACTTAAAATTATTTAAAACTAAATAATCTCAAGTCCTTGAATTAAAAAGATAAATGGAACATCACTCCCTTATGGTCTTCAAGTGCTAGCCCAAGGCTCGAGTCTTCTCCATACTCCTCTCAAGTTGCCTCTCTAACAAGCTTAAGCCTCCGTCAAAATGTCTCTTCCTCCAAATGAGGTGTAGATGAGAAGCTGTGCGTGTAGTGAGAAAGGAGAGGAATTGATTGAAATTGGTGGGTGAATATAGAATGGAATCAATGGATATATGCGAGAGGGCGTGCGGCTTTTTTTTATACGTGGAGTGATGATGGTGACTAGATGGTATATGGTGAATGTGGGATATTGTTGAAAGGAGAGGATTCACGTTTTTATGGTCCGTGCGTGCTATGGAGATGGAAAAAGAAAAGAGTGATCTTAGGCGTGCTAGAGGGATTATTTTAGGAGAGAAACGAAAATTTTCTTAGATCCAAAACTCAAGCCCATTAGTAATTAATTGACCCACTTGATATTAGTTATTGGATTGTGCTTAAATCCCACGAAACAATCTTACACCATTAGATTTTTTATATGCTCTTTCTTGACCTACAAGAATTTAAGTGCATCCATTAATGTAGATTATATCTAAATATAATCAAAAATTAAATATCATATCTGCATAAAAATTAGGCAAGAAATTGCAAAACTTTCTAAAAATAATCTTTCTAAAAATATGAGACTTGTTTCCAAAGAAATAGAAAAAATTAATTCCAAATCAAAAATAGGAAATCACAAGATATTTATATTTTTAATCCAAAATCTCAATTTTTATGCAAAATCCCAAAAATCAACCAATTAATCCAATAATGCCTAAAAATCTAATTAAGCTCAAAATTATCATTTAAATCCTAAATTAATGTGGGATAAAATGTATAAAAATTGGGCTTTATCAAGGACTATGATGGGATGGTGATCTCAACGTTGTGGTAAGTCTGTATATCACCGGTAGGAGCGTTGATCAAGCAAGGACGGATCTAAATTTGGAGACATTCTCAAAGCAGTGGGAATGAAGAGGAAGGTGTTTGGGACTATAGATGTGGAGAAATTTGAACTTGAAGATGAACTTGATCTGGGGGCTGGGGCTTAGTGGTCTCTTGGCGGCTATTAGAAGATAACTGAAGAAAGTGTGAGAACGTAAGAGAGGAAGAGACAGAAAAGGGAAGGGGGAGAAAAAAGTGTTCAAGTTGATTAACAAAGAGTGTGTGTATGCGTGTGAATATACGTGCACTAAAGGGCCACCAAGTATGTTGACGTCTTGACCGAAGAGATCAAGCTGCTGCGTCCAATGAAGGTGGTCTTTTACAAAGGCATCAGATGAAGACATAAGGTGTTCTGATGAAGGTGTTCATTATATGACCCTTACAAGTATTAGAGAGAGAAAGAGGGACAAAGAAAGGAGTGAAGCATTGGTCATCTCTCATCTAATACTGATAGTATGTGTATTCATACACACACACACAGAGTTAATTAAAGAGACTTTGAAGTTAATAATAACAATATAATAATAATGCAAGGAATTCAAGGCTGTCAAAATTTAAGTACCAATATATTTTATTTATAAATTTTACATTTTTTAATATCATAGTCATAAATATTATTATTTTATTCAAATAATTTAACAAAATATTAAAAAAAAACAAAGCGAGATAATGAGAGTCGAAAGATAAGAGGGAGGAAGAGAGACACAGAGAGGAGAAAGAGAGGAAGGGGGGGAGAGAGAGCACCAAGATAAGAGAATGAATAATTGAAGAGCATTGACGCTGAAGACAAAGTGGGTCCCACAAAACAAAAAAGTAACTGACGTTTAATAAAATTAACGGAAATGGTATTTATGCCCGTTTTGAAATGTTGATATGCATTTTTGCATCCAATGTTTTGTTATGGTGTTTGGTATTCTTTTTTGACATTATAATGGATGAACTTACCCCTTTACCTATTAAAAAAAAAAAAGAAGATAAGAGACTGAATTATAAACTAGTTAAAAGTTTAAGAATTAAGTCACACCGAATTATAGTTGGAGACATAAATATAAGTGAGTTAAAAATTAAAAAAACTAAAAAAATAATTCTAGGTCCCGCAACTGTCAACAAAATTAAGACTCTGGCTGAGGTTCATTGTCATTCCAAGCCCATCTAAACAAATGGCTGGACCTATTTTTGTAAAGTACAGCCTAGTTATTTATTTCTTATTTGCATTATTATATATAACTATATGGAATATCATCTATATTAATTTTATAAATTAGTTATAAAATTATTAAGTTAGGCTTAACTTTAAGTTTCATGTTTCATTATCATTCATATACAAGTTCAATCCTTTCATTCACCAACTATTCACCTCTCCCTCTCTTTCTTTTGATCGCTCAAGATGACAATATTAGTTTACCCCATCTTCTTCAGATTTGTGTTGTTCATACAAACATGACAATTGTTATAAGTTTATTTTAGTGGTATCCATATCAATAGAAAGGGTTTGTTTACAATTTATGAGAGGAGCAAAATAGGTAAAATTCATATTTACATGTCACTTATTACAGTAGCTAAGATCTATTTTCCGTCTATATTGAATATGCTCCTTAATATTAATGACTTTATTATTTTTTAGAAGTGATTCAATAGAAAAAAAAATGTCAAAATTTTAGAGCTATCATGAATACAATAATATTTGTGTAAATGTCCACATCTCTCCTATTATCTTCAATATCTTCTATTATCTTTATATCCCACAGTTATCTCTATTATTATATAATATGTATATTTTGTCAAAAATATAAAGCTGTGCCTGTAAATAAAGGGCATGTATAATATATTTAGTATCTTGAATGGAATGAGAAATACTCCAATCTTTTCTTCTATCTAATTCTCTTAGTTTTATAACAAGAGCATGATAATTATCTTATTTTTTGTTTAATAGCTTTTTTAACACTTGAGCACTTGAGCTTCACCCTCCGATCTCAATATGTTTATTTGCAAATGTAATGTTTTTCGAACAATTATCCAAATAATTTTTTTTAATTTTTTGTTTCCATAACTTATCTTAAAAAATAATTTGATAAAATCATTTTGAGACAAAAAAAAAAAAAACAGGCCCTAAATACCGTATGTTCATTTTGTATACAACACAAGAAGTATCAGGTCAAAATATATTTAATAAATACATAAAATCACTTTTTTTTGTCAATTTCTATTATGTGTGTATATATATATTTATGATTTTAACTTAAAATAAAAGGCATTGAGTTATTAAGCATATCTTTCCCATAATTTCCCTACTCAACATAATAATCATTAATAAGTCGCAATGTTAACAAACCGTGAATGATACAGCTTGTTTTAAGCCCCATACAATTGCATGGAGCCCACTTCAATCAATTCAGAACACCAAATAAGATCATTGCAAATAAACATTTGCTCAGATACTATGAGAAGAGGATCCAGCGATAACATTTCAAAACATAGGAATCATTATCGAGCTACATAGCTTCAGAATCAGAAGATCGGCTAGTAGCTTGAGGGCAACAAGAGATGCAGCAAAATGACCACAAAAGCTTAGTAACAATCATCTGAGTCTGAGAAGATTGATCATTTGAAAAGGCTAAGAGTATCATATCCTTATTCCCAACATTAGCTGATTCAAGCCATGATGATCTCTGCAAATCACAGATGATTCCATCAACATAAACAGAAATTGCTCTCCCAAGAAGCTCCATTCCAGAAATTGGAGTATTGCTTGTCATCAGAGTCAGAGGATAGTCATTATTGTGCTGATCTCTTTGATTTATGGTGTCAGCAGAGTTCTTCTTCTTCTTTGTTACCATGGAAAACTTGTTGTTATAACCAGGGTAGTCTTCTTTCTTGAAATCAACACACTCTATAATATAAGTCTCAGAAAGCTTAGATTCCCAAGTTTATTAATATTCTAGTTATTGAATGGGGGCGTGGTCTTGTGATTTACATGGATTTCACCATTGGGTCTGAGCATGCTCCTTGCATTCATAAAGAAACCGCGTACAAGGTTCTGATGTTTCCTGTGAATAAAATGTGCAAGAACAAGGACGCTAAAGCCTTAGCATACAACTAGGAAAGAATATAAAATCATGCCCCTTTTATATTAGATGGGCGTGCGGTGTAGAGCCAAATATCCTCCTCTGTTTAGGGGGAGAGAGAGAGAGTGAGTGTGTGTGTGAACACATCTATCTAATGTGCATGTGCAAACAAACCCATGCATGCGCACCCACGTGCTTAAGTACACATCTCACTCTACATAACATGCAAATCCATGTGTAACAACCCTCGTAATTAATGATAAATAAATATTTTTAAAACGATAATTATTTCAAAATATTAACCATGGTAGGAAGGACAAAACTAATCAAATAGAAATCAATCATAGTCATTAAAAATTTATTTCCATAACCGAGCAATAGCTACTATTCTAGAATAATAAAGATAGTTAATGAAATAAGGAGTAATCAACACTTGATTTTTCACGTATGTATCAAATCCATCAATAATACTCTGGAATCTCAAAATATAATTAAGACCATTGGTAACTGGGCTAGAGCCTTTGAAGCCTGTCATAATAACAGTTATTACCGCCCATAACAATCGTAACCAAAATAAAAGTCACATATGTGTTTAAAAGGGTTCCGCCCAACAGCAAAATTTCAAAATACAGCGGAAAAGTTAAAATTATATTAAGTATAACAAAAAGGCCATCAAGTTTGGCAATATACATATTTTAAAAATTTCTAGTAGATTATAATATTTATAAATTGATAAATAATTAAAAAAAACAATGAGTCTGTTCGGTGTTCACAATGTTGCAACAACGAAATAGCTGTATATATAGACAATTAAGATAAAATATGATTACCACAAGTTACATTAAAATCAGTTTCTGGTCAATTCCTACTATTTCTTTCATATTCTTGGTGTGGTCCAGAACTTGCACTTGAACTATAAAGAGCATGAATAATTAATTATGCACCTTGTGTAGAATATAACTGGCTAAAGTAACATCCAGCACCTAATGTCACTTTTCAGATATACCCCATAACTAATCTTATTTACAGTACATTTAACACCATAATATTATTTTTTTGTGTGCTTCTTGCGCTCTAATTTTATTTGTAGTGTATCACGTGCTCTAAACCATAAATAAGATTACAATGTGGATGTAAGTAAAAAATAATACTACCTCCGATCCTAATTATAAGACCTCGATCAGAGATGGTATCAGATTGCTGAATACATTATGAATAAGATTAGGATGATAAATGTACTTGAAAAATAATATCAATGTGTTAGATGTTATTTTATCTAATACTATCTCCGGTTGTAAATATAAGAGCCAGTTGACTAATTTGAGTGGATTAAGGAAATAAGTTAAGTTAGTTATTTGTTATAAATAGGTATTATATTTTCTAAAATATCCTTGCTAATCAAGTGTATTGGCTATAACTACCATTATTAGAAGGACTACCTTGGGAACAAAATGAATAAACATGATAGACAAAGTGGATGGGGGTCTTATATTTAGAACCAAAATAAAAGTCAAACGAAGTCTTATATTAAGGACTGGAGGTAATATAGTTTTTTAAGAAGTTTTAACGTTGACAAGTTTTTTTTTCGCTTTTTGCCAACCACGAGTTGTGAACAATATGACCCTTTATATTTAATCACGGGGATTTTAAATAGGTGTTTAGAAATTTTTGAATATTTTTTTGCAGATAATTTAACATCGCTCATGTTGCAAGAATTGATGCTGGAATTCATAGCTTGATTATATTATCACTGAAGTCCCAAATACTCCTTTGATTACTCGTGTGATCAATCTTGCCACGCTGATCTTCCTCATGATAAAATGATCTTATCTTTGAAAATATTCATTAATATTGTCAAAAATCAAATACTATAGCCGTTACAATCAGATTCAAAAACAGAATGATATTTATTTTCTATTTTATGTTAATGATTTAATATTTTCATTTTGATTCTAAATATATGAGTTAGATAACTAATTTTTAAAAATTATAAAAAAATTAGTTAGATTAGTTATTTATTAAAAAAAATATGTGTTGGTTTCTTTAAAGTATTTTTTTCAATTATTTGCATTGAAAATTGATCCCTTATTTGAGAACTTCTTTAATACATATAACCAATATGAAGAATTTAAGAAAAATTTATAAATTTGAAAGACAAAAAAATTATTAAGATTTTACATTTAGGCCAAAAAGAGTAATTAATTCAACTATTAGATCCAGTCCTTAATATAAGAACTAGTTGACTAATTTAAATGGATTAAGAAAACTAGTTAAGTTAGTTACTTGTAATACATAGGTGTTGTTTTTTTCTAAAATATCTTTGCTAATCAAGTATATTGACTAGAACTACCATTATTATAAGGATTATTCTGAGAAAAAATAGATATATGTGAGAAACAAAGTGGATTGGGGTATATCTAGGACCAAAATAAAAGTTAAATGAGCTTTTATATTAAAAACCAGAGATAGTACTTATGATAAATATATCAAATTTAAATTTGAATTTTAAGCTGAAGTCAATGAATCTGCAAAAGTCTACTTGCAATGCATCATGATCAAATTCACTGGACCATTCAAAATATCCGCTCATAAGTGAAAGTTTTTTTTGTCACTAATATTAATATTGTTAGTATTTTAACTTGCAGTTATAAACCTAATCACCAAACAATTCATGAAACCGCATGCATGTGAAAGGAATTTGGAATTAAATCTATCATTCAAATGTTGTTCAGAAAGACCAATATTTCATCAGCTGATCCAGTCAAAGAGGAAATTGAGAATAAGGCTAAATTCAGCATGTATTTAAGCACGAGAAATTTCTAAAACATAATTAAGATGACGTACTTACACGCAACTGTTACTCTCAGATTGTAAATGTAAGAGGCAAATAACTAATTACAGAGATTAAAAAAGTAAATTATTTATAATAAATGTGTATTTATTTCTCCAAAATACTCTTTAACTATTTTTAGTACTATTCTTATTGATGAAAACTTCCAATTGATATATGCGACTAACAAAGATAGTTTGAGTGAAAATTATGAAATTGAAAGACAAAATACATTTAGGTATTATATTTGGATCAAAGCAAACATGGAGTAACATTTTGGCATATGGAATTTACATTTTTATGTTCATGTGGGTCCCTCAAAAGATAAGACCCACATCACCCTTCAATTTCTTTCTCTTCATTCAACACAAGGTACTTTAGAGATCCAAGTTAACACCAAACTGCACGGCTTCACAAATGCAGCTATTAGCTGCAGGCCAACAAAGGAAGCCAAAAGATAAGCAACAAAAGCCACAAAAGAAAAGTTTAGCAACCAGAATGAGAAATTGAGGGGCTTCATTTCCAACTCCAGAACCACCTGGCATGGTAGGGCCTAAGGGTATCATGTTCATCTCTAACCTTATCATTTCAAAGGCGCAAAACATTACTGGATTTAGGCCATGATCGTCTCTGCAAGTCAGAACTAATTCCATGAACATATTCAGAAACAAATCTTCCCCCCATCATATCCATATTTCTAACATGTCCTGTTGTTGGATAACTAAACTCAGTTGATTTAGGCCATGATGATATCTGTAAGTCAGAACTGAATCCATGAACATAACCAGAAACTTGTTTTCCCAGAATCATATCCATATTCATAACATAATCTATTTGTGGATGCCCAAACACAGTTGATTCAGACCGCAATGATCTCTGCAGATCACAACTGGTTCCACCAACATAACCAACTCTTCCCAGAATCTCTACTCCACCGTTTAAGTAGCCTCCTCCTCCTTCTAATATTGGAAGGTGTCCATTTCTGCAACTAATTGCTGATGGTGGTGAGTGAGGATTGAGGCTTATCAGAGGGTAGTGATGATTACTGAGAGTTCTTTGGTTTGTGGGGTAGGATTCATTCTTTGTCAACAAGGCAAACTTGAATGTGCTGCACTTACCGAGGTAGAAAGGCTCATCGCTCCTGGACCCATCACCTCGCTTGTTATTATAACCCGGGTAATCTTCTTTCTTGAATTCCACACACTCAATTGGCCATAGAAAGCTTTGGATCCCAAGTTCCTTTATGCACCAGGCATCAAATGGCGGTTTGGTCTTGTGATTAATATGAATTTCACCCTTGGACCTCAGCATGCTCCCTGCATTCATAAAGAACCCACGTACAAGGTCCTTGTGTTTCCTGTAAATACCCCAAAAAAAAAAAAAAAGGACGCTAAAGCCTTCACATACACAAACTAACTGGAGGAGAATTTACAATAATTCACTTAGAATGCCGTTACATATCATAAAATCATCAATATAAGAATATATCAATCAATATTCACGAGTTACAAATAGTGCAACTTATTCCTTAAACTCGGTGCAACATATAGAAAGATGTGTCAAATTGCATCAATAACAAAACAACTGAAACCAGACAAAAGAGTTTGTGTGCGTATTGAGGGGTAGGGAGATGCATAATTACAAAAATCTTTGGATATAAGGAATATCAAGTTCTATACTAGTAGGGTCAATAATCTTCATAAGCTGTAATGACCAAAAAGCCCTTGCTTTTTGCTTGATAGACAGATAGGGGTACTTGGAGTTTTTCCTCCTGAAAAATTATCACATGCAAGAGCATTGAAATAATTTCCTCACAACATAACAACTGCAAGTGTCCAATGAAATGACAGAATCACCCTTGCCCATGCATTGTCTTTTAGTGAAAGTACCAGAGCTTGTTAGTTAGAATAATCAATGTTTGGACGTACAAATAATACAACACATGCAAGTTTCAAATGTATATATGTTTACACACACTATATCTTTGCATATTTTCTATCGCAAACCATCTTATACATAAGCAGCCAAATGCTAGGAAAACTAAATGGTTCATGTACCAAACCGAATCGGCTTAAACTAAAAAGCACAAATGTACAGCAGAATCATTAGATTAATGTATGAGGACCAGATATCAAGATTGCCGCTTATTTTTCTCTGTTGAAAATCAGACTTTGAGCAAGAGAAATTGCCATGTCTGTACAATCCCTTAGAAAAGCTTAAACACAATAATTATGGAAAGATCCGAGATGATTTTACACTATGCATCTAACACAGTCTTTATATTGCATTACAGACACACACAGATGTTAGACAATAGTAACAAAATTCTAACAGGGAACTCACTGAATCATGGAGAAGTTGTCTTCTTTGCCATGAAAGCCCGCATGAGGGAAGTTGAATATAATTCTATCAAATCTCCTCATTTCCAAGTATGGATGAAATTTCATTTGGGTTGCATCAACTCCATGCAACACACATGCTCTCATCTTTGTTAAGGCAATCAAATTTGACGTTGCCTTCTTGTACTTCCTCACAACTTGATCTTAATGAACAGCAAAAGCAATCAATGACATGACAAACATTCAACACTGTAGTAACAACAATTACGAAAAGCAGAAGAGTAAACCAGATCGATCGAATCCACAATCCACAACTTTGATAACATGCATAAAAGTAGAAACAAATCATTCAGAGAACAAAATCGATAAGATGCTCATAGAAAAGTGGAAGAATAGTATATAAACACAAGCACTTCCACAAATCATGAAGAATTAGAAAACTAGCCAGGAAAGTAAAGATCAAGGCGAGATTCATGTCTAAACTAAGCTTCATTAGAATACCAAACGATAGTCAAATATTTAGTTCCTTGACTCCCGCTAGAAACTCTTCGTAGGGTATGCAAAATACAAACGACAATAATAAATAAATAAATATAAGGCCAAATGTTAAGATTTATTTACATGGGGTTAAAATCACAATTGAGAAATCTTCCGGTCATCAATGATCCGTTCAGCGAAATCGCAAAGCACAGCTTGACTTCCTTTGGATGCTTAGAAAAGAACAAGCGAACAGAAACCAAACTCACTTAGATGAACAACGTCCTCGTTTTGCAAACTACTAAGGGAAAATAATAGTTATTTCAAGAGGGAAGGAGGTGAAAAACAAACACTTAACGTGGTATTAATAAGAAGCGTCATCATCAAGCAATCAGAAAAACCTTATGCAATTTTAGATAACTCCAGTATTCAAAGCAACATCTGTCACGACGAAGGGGGAAATTTTGAAGAAGAAACATTGCACACACAAATGTAAGAGCGCAGAGAGAGAGAGAGAGAGAGAGAGAGAGACCATAGGTGTCAAGGGAAGAAGCAACGATGTTGAAACCTGAACCAAAGGACTGAGCCAAGGAAAGGGAGAAGGAGAAATCACCCTCACCCACCAACAATATTTGATGATGCGAAGAATAATATTTGACCCATTTTTCTCCTCCATCATCACTCCAATCGACAAGCTTCTGCCTTTTGTTCTGACAGCTCATTTGTAAAGCCATTGCTTCCCCTGCCCCCTGTGCATACAAATTACGAGGTTTCAAACTTCCTATATGGAAAACGTAACCTTCCAACGTTTAAAAAGACTGAACAGTGCTCTTTTGGAGAGCTATGATGCGAAAATCAGAAGGTAAAATAGGTGGAAACTTAATGACCCATGTCTTCAAGCTTATAGACCCCATGAACTGTATCAAATCAGATCATCCACGCATCACATTTTGCTGAAGTGGGGGAGGAATGGATGAGGAGGGTGCTCAACTTCAGCGTAAAAATGGATGGAAGCGGGTATTAGATTTGAAGTTGGAAATTAATTGGCCGCCAACATTGAAGCTCTTGAATCTCAACTTCAGAGACGCTAGCAAGCTTGGGTGCTCTGCAACTTTCCTTTCCCCATTCTCCGTCGTCCAGCCCCTATGCTTTGATTGTGTTTAACATTAATTAAAAAAGTTCTAGATGAATGAAACCAAACAATCAGAATAGCTTTTGAAAAATAGACTATGAGAGAATAGATTTTGTAAAAAATATATTGTGAAAAAGTGATTTTAAGAAGTGAAAGCGTTTGAATAGTTGTTATCAAAACACTTTTTATATATACAAATTACTAAAAAAAGCATAAGTTAATATAAGAATTATATAAAGAGAAAATTCTAATTAAATACATTTGAAATAGAAAAATCTTAATTTAAGCCTACATTTTTAACAAATTCTTAATTAGGCCAAGAGGCCTAATTGGAGATTTCTAAATATTACTAAAAGACCAAAATGCCCTCTGTAATTAAAAAGCCTAATTTTAGTTTTAATTCTTTTAATTGAATTTAACTAACATGTTTTTTCTTTAAATATTATCATATGAAAATTTGGCCAAAAATATTATCATATAAAAAAATAAAAATAACGATTATGGCCAACAAAAAAATTGAAGAGTACAGATAAAAAAATACATAATTTCTAGATATCCATAGAATTGCAAAAATATGGGAACTAATAAAAATTTTACGATTTCAAATGTCAAAGATTAATAGGATCAAAGTTTTTTTTTGTACGAGAAAAAATCAAATAAAAGATTCATGAAATTCTTGAATATCTATCAAAATTAATTTTACTGTTTCAAAAATTACATTGAGACTCATCAATTCATCTTTAATTTTTCGGTCTCCAAGATTTATTCAATATCAAATTTTTAGTATATAAAAAATAACTAAAAGGCCATAAATTCTAGAGTTGACATAACATTCACAAGTACAAAACACAAATTTGACATAAAGTTTAAGAAAAACCACATCCTCATTAGTAAATCTACTAGAATAATTAAAACTAAAATTAGGCTTACACCTACATTCAATTTTCCTTTTTGATTATAAAGAGGCATTTTGGTCTTTTATCAACATTTGAAAATCCCTAATTAGGTCTCTTGCCCTAATTAGGAATTTGTTAAAAGTATAAGCCTTAATTGGAATTTCATTATTTCAGATGGATTTAATTGGGATTTTCCCTTATATAAAAGATAGATTTTATGACATATTTTAATATGAAGGAATAAAATTGTTAATAATATATTTTTTACCATAATTAATAATACGTAAGATAACATAATTCATAAATAATTAATATGTGTATATATATTTATAAGATATAAAATTAAATATGTTTATAAAAAAATAATTGAGGGATGTTAAATTCATATTATTGTTGAAATCTACTATGACAGGCACAATCATACTCTCCAATTTGAACCAGAAGCAGAATGGATTTACTTCTCTTGAAACTATAGTTTTGAGCTCCAAAACCATGATTTTGGCCCAAACCAAGTTTCGGATTATTTTTTCAAAATTGATGCTATTTGGGTGACATCCCACCCGTTTTGCCTCTCAAACTATGGTTTTGAGAGACACCCAAACAGGCAAGCTTAGGTTGGAAGCACTTTTAAGGATGGTTTGCCCATAAGATTGAAGGATGTTTAGAAGAACGTAAAATCACTTTCAAAAGAGTTTTTATTCGATACAAAACCCTTCTTACATACTTACTTTACCTGTCATAAAATTATTTTTAAAATTATGATTTAGTTTTTATCCAAATGCTGCTTAAGTTATAAATGAAAAATGATAAGGATATTAATTAATATTAAAAAAAATAAGAAGATAAGAGATTGAGTTATAAGCTAATGAAAAGTTTAAGAATTGAGTTACACCATATTATATAGTTAGAGAATTGAATATAAGTGAATTAAAAATTAAAAAACTAAAAAAATTAATTCTTTCTTTATTAAACATAAGTTCCTGTATACTTTCAACAAAATAAGGCTCAGGCGGAGGCTCATTGTCATTCCAAGCCTATTTAAACAAATAGCTAGACCTATTTTTGTAAAGTATAGCCTATTTATTTATTTCTTGTTTGCATTATTATATACAACTATATGTAATATCATCTATATTAATTTTATAAATTAATTATAAAATTATTAAGTTACGCTTAACCTTAAATTTCACGTTTCATTATTATTCATATATAAGTCCAATCCTTTTATTCACCAACTATTCACCTCTTCCTCTCTTTCTTTTGATCGCTCAAGATGACAGTATTAGTTTACCCCATCTTCTTCAGATTTGTGTTGTTCATACAAACATGACAATTGTTATAAATTTATTTTAGTGATATCCATATCAATAGAAAGGGTTTGTTTACAATTTATGAGAGAAACAAAATAGGTAAAATTCATATTTACATGTCACTTATTATAGTAGCTAAAATCTATTTTCCGTCTATATTGAATATGCTCCTTAATATTAATGACTTTATTATGTTTTAGAAGTGATTCAATAGAAAAAAAATATTAAAATTTTAGAGCTATTATGAATACAATAATATTTGTGTAAATGTCCATATCTCTCCTATTATCTTCAATATCTTGTATTATCTTTATATCCCACAATTATCTCCATTATTATATAATATGTATATTTTGTCAAAAATATAAAGCTGTGCCTGTAAATAAAAGGCATGTATAATATATTTAGTATCTTGAATAGAATGAGAAATGCTCCAATCTTTTCCTCTCTCTAATTCTCTTAGTTTTATAACAAGAGCATGATAATTATCTTATTTTTTGTTTAATAGACTTTTTTCCACTTGAGCACTTGAGTTTTTATTAGGGTGTTCATGTGATGGGACGGGACAGAAACTATGTAATATCCTAAAGTTTATTTTAGGTTTAAAAAAAATTCAAAAAAATAAATAAATATAAATAAAATAATAATATTTTAATTTAAATTTTTTAAAAAAGGAGTTAAAGTCAACTTTCCATCGAATTTCGGTGGAAAGTTGAATGTGAATGTTGAAATTGAGGGGTGAAGGTTGAAAGATGAGAATTGGAGTTGGGAGTTGGGAGTTGGAAGATAATTATGAGGGGACCTAATACATGTATGGGAGTGTTATTTTAACACTCCCCACAACCCAATTCCCCGGCACAAGAAGGAAAGAGAGGAAGAGAGATTAGAGTGTACATGAGAAAGAGGAGCATACCGGTGAAGCAGAGGGCAAGCTTTGAAGATATTTTAGGTACATAAAATTACTTCTTTTTATTAAAATTTCTTCATAAATATTTCCTGTATATTTTAAGCTTCCTATTTACATTATTACTATAGTGATTGGAGAAAATTTTGAGACTTATATATGATATAAGTATTGAGTTTTGATAAAAGATGACTATAGAAATTTAGAAGTAAATGAGTTGTTAATTTTAATCGGTTTAGATTTGTCTATTTGTTAGTTTTAGTATTTAAATTAATTTATTTAGTTGAAAATCTGTTATTTATGGGATATACCATATTTTTACCGATTAAATTTAAGTTGAACAATTTATTTGGGTTGTTTGACATATTATTGAGATTTCAATCGGTTTAGTTTTATTTATTGGGTGACTGGAGGTTTTAAAATAATTATTGTAGCTAAAAAGTTTATGGAAATATATATATGGTAGTTATACTATTAAATTTTTGATTAGATTATTTATTTATAAATATTTGAAGTATTATTGAATTTTTGATAGTTTGATTTTGAGGTTTAAACTTAAAATGAGATTTTTTAGAATTTAGAACATAGTAATTTTATATTTGGAAATTAGGAAAAATTCTTTTTATTAAGGTGAATAATTTGGAGGTGGTAAATAAATAATTTGGCTTGTTAGAAAATTTTAAGTTATCTCTAAAATACTAAATAATTTTTTAAGGGATAGACCTTTGTGGCTTTTTATTCGTCCCCCAATGTGTGGGATAGACCTATAATAAGAGATGGACCTTTGTGACTACTTATTCGTCCCCTAAAGTGTGAGATATGCCTATATGTCTGATTAATCCCCCATAGTGAGGGATAGACTTATATGGCTTGTGTGATAGCCCCCAAAGTGAGGGTTTGGATGATTGAAATTATATATCTATGTTTTTGAGAATTAATAACTGTCCCACTTGACACCTCACGAGCACGTGTTAGTGTGTATGATGCGTTGAAAAGTTGGTTACTGAGGCGTTTGTCTCACCCCATGGTTTTTACTATCTTCAGGTGATAGTTCAGGTGGTGACCCATCAGGGAAGGCTCTGGAGGCATAGTGTGCTCTTACAGCTTGTATAGCCTTCCTGCTTTTGTTTTATGTGTTGACTTGTTATATATTGCCACATAGGGCCCATATACTCTAATGTTGTAAACTAATACTTTTAATTACTACTATCTGATCTGGGGGGTCATTGGAAGGCCAGAGATATTTAAGACTTTGCGTATTACACTCATTTGATAGTGTTGACTTTTGACTAATGGGCTTCATGACTTATATTAAAATGTTTTATTAGTTCGTATGTTTGAAAGTATAAGTTTGGTTTGGGCGAACGGTTGAATCATATTTCTGGACTTTGAAAGTCCAAGTCCCAAGTTAATGATTGATGTGGCTCGTAATATAAGTTTATTTCTTTTAACAATGATAGCGATTTTAAAATTTTAAGGTTTCTTCTTTTCTGTCATGGTTAATCATTCAAATAAATTGTTGGATTTAAGCTAAAATGGTTTTGAAAGAACGGTTGTCACAATTTGGTATCAGAGCTAAAGGTTCTGCGAAGTGGGTTGCATTACGTTGCATTTAGTGGCAATATATAATAATCTCACATAACCTTCCCTGTTACTTTGTGTCTGTGCTTGTTCTTACTTTGTGTTTCTTTTGGTGGGTTCCATCCTTAGGTGGGGAGGATGGTACGGACGCGATCTCGACAAACCGATCAGTGTGGAGATGAATCCACAAACTCGCCTAATCAACCACCGAATCCTCTGTAGTTTAACTAGGAGGCATTACTGCAACAGTTAAGGGAAGTGGTAGTTACAGTGGTAGATGAGAGAGTAAGGAAGATGGAGGAAGATTTGAGAATCAAGAAAGCTATGGAATAGTTTGAAGGGAGTGGGCTTCCTGGGCCGTCTATGGGAAATTCTGTCACCCACAGGGGTTCTATTGAAGGAACCAAAGAAGAGAGTAGTTCACGAAGGCGACAAGGAAAAGAGGAGGCGATGAACCTTAAAAGTGTATGGAAGGACATAGAGCGGCATCATCCGAAGACTTTTGATGGGGGTATGGATCCTGATAAAGCTGAGGCTTGGATAGATGACATGGAGACAATATTCAAAGCTTGTGATTGTAATACCTATCAAAAAGTACAAGCAGCTGTGATCTTATTGAGGGACCAAGCTAAGAGGTGGTGGAGGAGCGTAAGCGGCATAGATGACTCGGGGATTACTTGGAATGAATTCAAGCAGATGTTCTTTGATCACTACTTTCCCCCAGCCATGAGACAAGAAAAAGAAACCTCTTTTTATGCTCTTCGACAAGAGAACATGCATGAGGACGAGTTTATTGCCAAATATATTGACCTCTCCAAGCATGTTACTTACCTATAGTAGAATGATAACCCAGAGTGCATGGCCCGACAATTAATAGAACGGGCGAGGCCAGAGTTGAAACAACAAATGGCTTTATATGAATTTAAGAGTTTCGAGGATGCCTGCACGAAACTCAGGATGACAGCTCGCAGAACCTGAGAGGTAGAGGAGAGCCGACGTCGGGATAATCAGGGCAGATTCTCTGGTTTTATGAGGCCAAGGGGAGGAGTCAATAAGAAGGGTAGCTATAGTTATGGGAGCTTAGGGAGCTCTAGCAGAGACAAGAACCAGAATCAGAAGGATTCAGCCCGTAGAGGCTATATGCAGAGGAGACAGGCTCAGAGGAGCCGTATGGGAGGAAATCAGAGCTTTTACCGTGAGCCTACTAGATCCACACCAAGTGTTAGCGGTCCTTGCTCGAGATGTGGGAAGAATCATCCAGGACAATGTTTGGAATGCTACAGTTGCCATAAGTTTGGACATATAGCTCGCAGTTGTCCAAAAACACGGCAGCAAACTCCTAGTTTCAGATCCACAGTGCCCGCGAGAGTTTTTTCTTTGACTAGAGAGGAAGCCGGTATGTCTCCTAATCTGATTAGAGGTACTGTCTCTCTTCAAGGACATGATATACCTGTGTTATTTGATTCTGGTGCCACTCATTCTTTTATTGCTGCGAAATGTGCTCAAAAGTTTAAATTTCTCATGCATGATTTGTCTTACATGTTGAAAGTGTCAACTCCAGCATGAGCTACTATGTTAACCACACAGGCATGTTTAAGTCTTGTGCTTAAATTTGAGAATCGTGAGTCTGTGATTGATTTGATTTGTCTACCCCTCAAGGGTATTGACATGATTATTGGCATGGATTGGCTATCAGCAAATAATGCCATTCTGGATTGCAAAAGGAAGATAGTAACTCTTCCTTTGTGCACTACGATAGTTGAGGCTATTAATGGTCGGTTGTGGTTGTCTGCTACTCAAGCAACTAAGTGTATTCAGAAGGGTGGTCAGGCATATGCTGTTTTCTTTTCTGTTAGTACGGATAAAAAAGTTGGTATAGAGAAAATCGAGGTAGTAAAGGAGTTTCCTAAGGTATTTCCTGAGGAAGTGTCCGGTTTACCTCTTGAAAGGAAAGTTGAATTCTCCATTGAGCTAGTACCAGGGACAGCTCCAATTTCTAAAGCACCATTCAGAATGTCACCTTCTGAATTAGCAGAACTGAAAAAGCAAATCGAAGAGTTACTTGAAAAAGGGTTTATTAGACCAAGTGTCTCACCGTGGGGATCCCCAGTACTGTTTGTGAGAAAGAAGGATGGGAGCTTGAGATTGTGTATAGATTACAGGCAATTGAACAAAGTGACTATCAAGAACAAATATCCTTTGCCTAGGATTGATGACTTGCTAGATCAACTAATGGGGTCAGCAGTGTTTTCCAAGATTGACTTAAGGTCTGATATCATCAATTAAGAGTCAGAGCACAGGACATCCCAAAGACGGCCTTTCATACCAGATACGGATATTACGAGTTTCTAGTAATGCCTTTTGGTTTGACAAATGCTCCAGCGGTGTTTATGGACTATATGAACCAGATCTTTAGGCCGTATTTGTACAAGTTTATTGTGGTGTTTATAGATGATATCCTGATATACTCTAAGAATGAGGAAGAACACCGAGAACATCTTTACATTGCATTGCGAATATTGAGGGATCATCAGTTATATGCTAAGTTAAGCAAGTGCGAGTTCTGGCTTAGAGAAGTGAAGTTATTAGGCCATGTAGTATCTGCGGAGGGAGTAGCTATTGATCCTAGCAAGGTCAATGCTGTGTTGAAATGGGAAACACCAAAATCTGTGACAGAGGTAAGAAGTTTCGTGGGCTTAGCTGGGTATTACTGAAGATTCATCAAGGGATTTTCTCAGATCGCCATGCCTCTAACTAAGTTGACCAAGAAAGACCAACCGTTTATCTGGAACAAAAAGTGTGAGGCAGCTTTTCAAGAACTGAAGGCTAAGTTGACCACGGCACCAGTATTGACTATTCCAAATCCTAGTAAACCATACACCCTTTATACTGATGCTTCACTTAAGGGTTTAGGGTGTGTCCTGATGCAGGAAGGTAAAGTGGTTGCCTATGCATCTAGACAATTAAGGCCACATGAGGAAAATTATCCTACTCATGACCTGGAATTAGCTGCGGTGATTTTTGAATTGAAAATCTGGAGGCACTACTTATATGGATCACAGTTTGAAGTCTTCAGCGATCACAAGAGCCTGAAGTATTTAATAGATCAGAAGGAACTGAATAATAGACAACGTCGGTGGATGGAATTCATCAAGGACTATGACTTTGAGCTTAAGTATCATCCGGGTAAAGCCAATGTGCTTGCAGACGCTTTGAGTAGGAAAACAGTGCATGTTTTTCACATGAGTTTGGAGGAACACTACTGCTTAGAGAGATTGAGAGATCTCCAAGTGGTGCATGAGGCTCCAGCAACTCTACAATCAATTTTGGGTGATTATGAGTTCTTTCAAGACTTGAAGGCTGCACATATGGATGATGACCAGTTACTAAGCATCTGAGAGGAAGTAGAGACCCATGGTGTGCCTGATTATGAAATTGGTGAAGAAGGAATCCTGAGGTACAAGAAGAGGATTTGTGTCCCTAATAATGAGGAAATCAAAAGGACTATTCTAGAAGAGGCGCATCGAAGTAATTACACGATACACCCAGGGATAACCAAGATGTACCAAGACCTGAAAAAGAACTACTGGTGGCCAAAAATGAAGAGGGATGTCACGGATTTTGTAATGAAGTGTCTGACATGTCAAAAGGTCAAGATAGAACATCAGAGACCTCCAGGACTATTAAAGAATCTCGATATTCCCCAATGAAAATAGGACAGCATTTCTATGAATTTCATTACTGGTATGCCAAGAACCCCGGCTGGCTATGATGCGATATGGGTAATTGTAGATAGATTGACTAAGTCAGCGCACTTCCTACCTATCAAGAGTACTTACTCTTTAGAGAGATTAACAAAGCTATATATAGATGAGATTGTTTGACTTCATGGAGTGCCGGAGTCTATCATTTCAGATAGGGACTCGAGGTTTACATCGAACTTCTAGCAGTCATTACATGAAGCCATGGGCACTAAGCTCAAGTTTAGTACTGCTTATCATCCTCAGACTGATGGACAGACCGAGAGGACTATTCAGACTCTCGAGGACATGTTGAGGGCCTGCGCTATAGAGCTAAAGGGTAGTTGGGACACTCACTTATCATTAGCTGAGTTTGCCTATAACAACAACTATCACGCTAGCATTCAGATGGCACCATATGAGGCTTTATACGGGAGGAAATGTAGATCTCCACTTTGTTGGACTGAATTAAGTGAAAGAACAATTATTGGCCCAGATTTAGTGGACATCACAACCAGAAAGATTGAGCTGATCAAGCAGGAGTTTTTGATGGCCCAAAGTTGACAGAAGAGTTATGTGGATCCTCGGAGGAGACCTTTAGAATTTGAAGTGGGTGATCATGTATTTCTGAAGGTTTCACCTATCACCGGTGTTGGTAGATCCATTAAAGCCAAGAAGCTTACACCCCGATTTATGGGTCCTTATGAGATTTTGGAGCGGATTGGACCTGTTGCATATCGAATTGCGCTGCTGCCATATCTTTCCAGTTTACACGACGTGTTCCACGTGTCACAGTTGAAAAAGTATCACCCCGATCCGTCTCATGTTATTGAACCCGAAGAAGTCGAGTTGCGAGATAATTTGACCTATCCAACAGAACCAGAGCGGATTTTAGACGTTAAGGACAAACAATTGAGGAACAAAACTATCCGTCTTGTTAAGGTCTTTTGGAAGAGCATGAGTCCTAGTGATGCTACTTGGGAGACGGAGGAACGGATGCGTTACGAGTACCCTTACCTGTTTTCTTAGTAAGCACTTTGAGTTACTTTTGTTTTTATTTCTTGTGTGGTTGTTTGAATTTTGGGGACAAAATTCTAATTAGATGGGGAGAATTGTAATATCTTAAAGTTTATTTTAGGTTTAAAAAAATTCAAAAAAATAAATAAATATAAATAAAATAATAATATTTTAATTTAAATTTAAAAAAAAGAGTTAAAGTCAACTTTTCACCGAATATCGGTGGAAAGTTGAATGTGAATGTTGAAATTGAGGAGTGAAGGTTGAAAGATGAGAGTTGCAGTTGGGAGTTGGGAGTTGGGAGTTGGGAGTTGGGAGTTGGGAGATAATTATGAGGGGACCTAATACATGTGTGGGAGTGTTATTTTAACACTCCCCACAACCCAATTCCCCAGTGCAAGAAGGAAAGAGAGGAAGAGAGATTAGAGTGTACGTGAGAAAGAGGAGCATACCGGTGAAGCAGAGGGCAAGCTTTGAAGATATTTTAGGTACATAAAATTACTTCTTTTTATTAAAATTTCTTTATAAATATTTCCTGTATATTTTAAGCTTCCTATTTACATTATTACTATAGTGATTGGAGAAAATTTTGAGACTTATATATGATATAAGTATTGAGTTTTGATAAAAGATGACTATAGAAATTTAGAAGTAAATGAGTTATTAATTTTAATTGGTTTAGATTTGTCTATTTGTTAGTTTTAGTATTTAAATTAATTTATTTAGTTGAAAATCTGTTATTTATGGGATATACCATATTTTTACCGATTAAATTTAAGTTGAATAATTTATTTGGGTTGTTTGACATATTATTGAGATTTCAATCGGTTTAGTTTTATTTATTGGGTGACTGGAGGTTTTAAAATAATTATTGTAGGTAAAAAGTTTATAGAAATATATATATATATATATATGGTAGTTATACCATTAAATTTTTGATTAGATTATTTATTTATAAATATTTGAAATATTATTGAATTTTTGATAGTTTGATTTTGAGGTTTAAACTTAAAATGAGATTTTTTAGAATTTAGAACATAGTAATTTTATATTTGGAAATTGGGAAAAATTCTTTTTATTAAGGTGAATAATTTGGAGGTGGCAAATAAATAATTTGGCTTGTTAGAAAATTTTAAGTTATCTCTAAAATACTTAATAATTTTTTTGGGTTATGAGAGTTGCGTGAATTTAGAATAAAAATTTGATTAAATTAGAAATTTAAATGATATATAGAAGCTTAATTAATTAATTATTTAGTTTATATTAATATGTAGTTATATTAATTGTGTAGATTAATTATTGGTTGAGCAAAGGATTGACCTTGTGGTAATCCTTAGTATTGCTTTGGCGAGAGGTAACCACTTTCCACTTGTTATATGTGCTAATATGTTGTTTGTGAGTATTTTGTTATTTTTAAATAATATTTGTTATTTGGAACTCGAGTAGATATATTATACTTTTGAGCTATGAAAAATTGTCTTGTGGGATTTTTTTGGAATTGTGATTGAGAAGTTTTGAAAAGATATATGATTTATATCTTGTGGATTATACTGGAAAAGATTAAGACATTTTTGTTATATTGTGAATGGTTGGTTGTTGTTTAGATTTTGGACTGAACTCTATCCTACCACGTGGTAAGGCCGCCATTGGTGCATATTGGTGGGCTTCTTAGTCATCCCTCGAATAAGTGATAGACCTTTGTGGCTTTTTATTCGTCCCCCAATGTGTGGGATAGGCCTATAATAAGGGATGGACCTTTGTGACTACTTATTCGTCCCCCAAAGTGTGGGATAGGCCTATATGTCTGATTAATCCCCCATAGTGAGGGATAGACTTATATGGCTTGTGTGATAGCCCCCAAAGTGAGGGTTTGGATGATTGAAATTATATATCTATGTTTTCGAGAATTAATAACTGTCCCACTTGACACCCCACGAGCACGTGTTAGTGTGTATGATGCGTTGGAAAGTTGGTTACTGAGGCGTTTGTCTCACCCCGTGGTTTTTACTATTTTCAGGTGATAGTTTAGGTGGTGACTCATCAGGGAAAGCTCCGGAGGCATAGTGTGCTCTTACAGCTTGTATAGCCTTCCTGCTTTTGTTTTATGTGTTGACTTGTTATATATTGCCACATAGGGCCCATATACTCTAATGCTGTAAACTAATACTTTTAATTACTACTATCTGATCGGGGGGTCATTGAAAGGCCAGAGATATTTAAGACTTTGCGGATTACGCTCATTTGATAGTGTTGACTTTTGACTAATGGGCTTCATGACTTATATTAAAATGTTTTATTAGTTCGTGTGTTTGAAAGTATAAGTTTGGTTTGGGCTAACGATTGAATGATATTTCTAGACTTTAAAAGTCCAAGGCCCAAGTTAATGATTGATGTGGCTCGTAATATAAGTTTATTTCTTTTAACCATGATAGCAATTTTAAAATTTTAAGGTTTCTTCTTTTCTATCATGGTTAATCATTCAAATAAATTGTTGGATTTAAGCTAAAATGGTTTTGAAAGAACGGTTATCACAGACTACCCCGTCCCAATCTCGTCCTGATAATTGGGACAGGACGACTTTTCCAATTGGGACGGGACATAACTAGGACAGGACAAGGACGTCTCATTTTTTTTGTAATTTTTTTAATTTAAAAACTAACTATACAAGAAATATAAAAATTTATAATAAAAACTATGTGAGAAAAATAGATAAAAATGACAAAATACTGACAAAGAAAAATGTTTTTTGTAATCATGAGAGACAAAAAATAAACAAACATAAAATATTTACTACAAAGAATATCATGTAACTCATACAAAAACAACTTATAAACAAATAAAAAATAACAATTGATAAATATCATTGTCAAAATACTATTACAATGATAAATAAAATAAATATATAATAACTAAAAATAAAGATAATATATTGGGACGGGACCGGGACAGGACACCCCCGTCCCGCATCCCGTCCCGTCCTGTCCTGAAATAATTTTGTCTCGTCCCGCTTTCATCCCGTCTCAAAAGCTTTCAGGACAGGACTGTCCCGTTCCAAAATGACTAGGACAGAGACGGGACACAGGGACGGGACACAATTGAACACCCCTAATTCTTGTTGAAGCTTCAGAGCTTCACCCTCCGATCTTAATATATTTATTTGCAAATGTAATTTTTTTAGAACAATTATCCAAATAATTTTCTTTAATTTTTTGTTTCCATAACTTATTTTAAAAAATATTTTGATAAAATATTTTGAGACCAAAAAAAAAAAACACAGGCCCTAAATACCGTATGTTCATTTTGTATACAACACAAGAAGTATCAAGTAAAAATATATTTAATAAATACATAAAATCACTTTTGTGTCAATTTCTATTATGTGTGTATATATATATTTATGATTTTAACTTAAAATAAAAGGCATTGAGTTATTAAGCATATCTTTCCCATAATTTCCCTACTCCACATAATAATCATTAATAAGTCGCAATGTTAACAAACCGTGAATGATACGGCTTGTTTTAAGCCCCATACAATTACATGGAGCCCACTTCAATCAATTCAGAACACCAAATAAGATCATTGCAAATAAACATTTGCTCAGATACTATGAGAAGAGGATCCAGCGATAACATTTCAAAACATAGGAATCATTATCGAGCTACATAGCTTCAGAATCAGAAGATCGGCTAGTAGCTTGAGGGCAACAAGAGATGCAGCAAAATGACCACAAAAGCTTAGTAACAATCATCTGAGTCTGAGAAGATTGATCATTTGAAAAGGCTAAGAGTATCATATCCTTATTCCCAACATTAGCTGATTCAAGCCATGATGATCTCTGCAAATCACAGATGATTCCATCAACATAAACAGAAATTGCTCTCCCAAGAAGCTCCATTCCAGAAATTGGAGCATTGCTTGTCATCAGAGTCAGAGGATAGTCATTATTGTGCCGATCTCTTTGATTTATGGTGTCAGCAGAGTTCTTCTTCTTCTTTGTTACCGTGGAAAACTTGTTGTTATAAGCAGGGTAGTCTTCTTTCTTGAAATCAACACACTCTATAAGTCTCAGAAAGCTTAGATTCCCAAGTTTATTAATATTCCAGTTATTGAATGGTGGCGTGCTCTTGTGATTTACATGGATTTCACCATTGGGTCTGAGCATGCTCCTTGCATTCATAAAGAAACCGCGTACAAGGTTCTGATGTTTCCTGTGAATAAAATGTGCAAGAACAAGGACGCTAAAGCCTTAGCATACAACTAGGAAAGAATATAAAATCATGTCCCTTTTATATTAGATGGGCGTGCGGTGTAGAGCCAAATATCCTTCTCTGTTTACGGGGGGAGAGAGAGAGTGAGTGTGTGTGTGTGTGTGTGTGAGAACACATCTATCTAATGTGCACGTGCAAACAAACCCATGCATGCACACCCACATGCTTAAGTACACATCTCCCTATAAGATGCAAACCCATGCATGCACACATACACACACAACTACATGCATGCTAGCATGTGCATGTAACTACTATGCTCAGCAATATGCGTATGAGATCCATTATTATCTGGGGCATATATAAAACCCATATACGGTGTAGTTTCATGTATATCATTTTCCAGCTGTGTACAAATAAGAAGTTCCCACATGCTTGGAAAACTAAAATTCTCATACGCCAGAAAGTACCTTAGAAATTAAACAGAATAAGATATCAGAATTGGCACTTATTCTCCATTGAAAATCAGATTCTGAGGCACAGTAATGGTCAGGCACAATACAATCTTCCAGAAAGGGTATGAATCTTTTTCATTTATATTCTCTACATTAATCTAAAAACTTAGACAGTATAACTGCGGAAAGAACCCCAACAATGTTACATTTTCACACTATAAATCTGCCACATATCGATTATATATATGTTGACCATATAAATCATAAAGTTAGACACCAATAAAAAAAATTCGGTGTTCACAATGTTGCAACAATGAAATAGGTGTATATATGGACAATTAAGATAAAATATGATTACCACAAGTTACATTAAAATCAGTTTCTGGTCAATTCCTACTATTTCTTTCATATTTTTGGTGTGGTCCAGACCTTGCACTTGAACTATAAAGAGCATGAATAATTCATTATTCATAAACAACAATTTTAATTACAGCTAATCATTGATTAATAATTTTTCTTTTAAAGTAGCTCATTACCACTATATATGATTTTTCTCTCATTAGATTACATTAAATTATATGAAGAGCAAGTTGAGCTTTATTGGCTGCTTTGCTGGATTTGATTAATTTATATATGTGGATCATTAGTCAGACTGCTCCAAAAATTGAAAAGTTTGGTAATCTCAATGTCAATTAAATTGTTGGTTTGATGGGGTTATATATATATATATAAAAGATATCTGAATATGTGACTATTTTTTATCCACGTAAAATACGTGATTATTTTATTTTGAAAATTATGTAGATAAATTATTTGGTAAATTAAAATCGAAATGAAAATGAAATAACCATATAACTAAAAATTTATGTTCCTAGTGTAGAATATAATTGGGTACAGTAACATCCAATGCCTAATTTTACTTTTCTCATATATCCAGTACCTAATCTTATTTATGGTGCATTTAACACCCAATTATTATTATTTTTTTGTGCTTCTAGCATTCTAATTTTATTTATAGTTTATCACGTGCTCTAAATCATAAATAAGATTACAATGTGGATGTAACTAAAAAATAATTCTAACTCCGATTCTAATTATAAGACATCATAACGAGATCTTATAATTATGATCAGAGATAGTATCAAAGTGTTGAATACATAATGACTAAGATTAGAGTGATGGATGTACCTAAAACATAATATCAACGTGTTAGATTTTACTTTATCCAATATGATTTTATAAGAAGTTTTAATGTTGACAAGTTTTTCTCCCCCGTTTTTGCCAAGCACGAGTTGTGAACAATATGGCCATTTATATTTAATCAAAGGGATTTGAAGTTGGTGTTTAGAAATTTTTGAATTTTTTTTTTGCAGATAATTTAACATCGCTCATGTTGTAAGAATTAATGGTGGAATTCATAGCTTGATTATATTATCATTGAAGTCCCAAATATTCTTTTGATTACTGGTGTGATCAATCTTGCCACGCTGATCTTCCTCATGATAAAATGATCTTATCTTTGAAATTATTCATTGATATTGTCAAAAATCAAATACTATAGCCGTTACAATCAGATTCAAAAGCAGAATGACATTTATTTTCTCTTTTATGTTAATAATTTTATTTTCACTTTGACTCTAAATATATGAGTTAGAGAACTAATTTTTAAAAATTATAAAAAAATTAGTTAGGCTAGTTGTTTCTAAAAAACTATGTACTGGTTTCTTTAAAGTATTTTTTTTCAATTATTTGCATTAAAAATTGATCCCTTATTTGAGAACTTCTTTAATACATATAACCAATATGAAGATTTTAAGAAAAATTTATAAATTTGAAAGACAAAAAATTTATTAAGATTTTATGTTTAGGACAAAAGGAGTAATTAATTTAACTACTATCTGGTTCTTAATATAAGAAATAGTTGACTAATTTGGGTAGATTAAAGAAACTAGTTAAGTTAGTTATTTGTAATAAATAGGTATTGCTTTTTTTAAAATATCTTTGCTAATAAGTATATTAACTAGAACTACCATTATTACAAAGATTATCTTGAAAAAAATAGATAAATATGATAAACAAAGTAATTGGGGTCCTATATTTAGAACCAAAATAAAAGTCAAACGAGCTCTTATATTAAAAACCGAAGGTAGTACTTATGATAAACATATCAAATTTAAATTTGAATTTTAAGCTTTTTTTTTTTTGTGTGCCTGAAATTTGAATTTTAAGCTGAAGTCAATGAATCTGCAAAAGTTTACTTGCAATGCATCATGATCAAATTCAATGGACCATTCAAGATATCAGCTCAGAAGTAAAAGTTTTTTTTTGTCACTAATATTAATACTGTTAGTATTTTAACTTGCAGTTATAAACCTAATCACCAAACAATTCATGAAACCGCACGCATGTGAAATGAGTTTGGAATTAAATCTATCATTCAAATGTTCAGAAAGACCAATATTTCATCAGCTGATCCAGTCAAGTCCCAATAAAGAGAGTAGTTTAGCTAGGTTACTAAAATAGTCAAAGAGGAAACTGAGAATAAGGTTGAATTCAGCATGAATTTAAGCACAAGAAATTTTTTAAAACATAATTAAGACGTCATACTTACATACAACCATCACTATCAGATTCTAAATGTAAGAGGCAAATAACTAATTACAAAGATTAAAAATTTAATTATTTATTATAAATTTGTATTTATTTCTCCAAAATACTCTAATTATATTTAGTAATATTCTTATTGATGAAAACTTCCAATTGATATATGCAACTAACAATGCAACTAACAAAGATAAAGTACATGAAGGTATAGTAAAATTGAAAGACAAAGTATATGGAAGTATTATAAAATTGAAAGACAAAGTACATGGAGGTATTATATTTGGATCAAAGCAAACATGGAGTAACATTTTGACATATGGAATTCACATTTTTATGTTCACGTGGATCCCTCAAAAGATAAGACCACATCACACTTCAATTTCTTTCCCTTCATTCAACAAAAAGTACTTTAGAGATCCAAGTTAACATCAAATTGCACAGCTTCACAAATACAGCTAGCAGCTGCAGGCCAGCAAAAGAAGCTAAAAGATAAGCAACAAAAGCCACAAAACAAAAGTTTAGCATCTAGAGTGAGAAATTGACAGACTTCATTTCCAACTCTAGAACCAACTGGCATGGTAGGGCCTAAGGGGTATCATGTTTCTCTCTAACCTTATCAGTTCAAAGATGCAAAACATTACTGGATTTAGGCCATGATCGTCTCTGCAAGTCAGAACTAATACCATGAACATATTCAGAAACAAATCTTCCCCCCATCATATCCATATTTCCAACATGTCCTCTTGGTGGATAACTAAACTAAGTTGATTTAGGCCATGATGATCTCTGTAAGTCAGAACTGATTCCATGAACATAACCAGAAGCTTGTTTCTCCAGAATCATATCCATATTCATAACATAATCTGTTTGTGGACGCCCAAACACAGTTGATTCAGACCGCAATGATCTCTGCAAATCACAACTGGTTCCACCAACATAACCAACTCTTCCTAGAATCTCTATTCCACCGTTTAAGTAGCCTCCTCCTCCTTCTAATATTGGAAGGTGTCCATTTCTGCAACTAATTTTGCTGATGGTGGTGAGTGAGGAGTGAGGCTTATCAGAGGGTAGTGATGATAACTGAGAGTTCTTTGGTTTGTGGGGTAGAATTCATTCTTTGTCAACAAGGCAAACTTGAATGTGCTGCACTTACCGAGGTGGAAAGGCTCATCACTTCTGGACCCATCACCTCGCTTGTTATTATAACCCGGGTAATCTTCTTTCTTGAACTGCACACACTCAATTGGCCATAGAAAGTTTTGAATCCCAAGTTCCTTTATGCGCCAGGCATCGTATGGCGGTTTGGTCTTGTGATTAACATGAATTTCACCATTGGACCTCAGCATGCTCCCTGCATTCATAAAGAACCCACGCACAAGGTCCTTGTGTTTCCTGTAAATACCAAGAACAAAAAGGACGCTAAAGCCTTTACATACACAAACTAACTGGAGGAGAATTTGCAATAATTCACTTAGAATGCCGTTACATATCATAAAATCATCAATATAAGAATATATCAATCAATATTCACAAGTTATAAATAGTGCAACTTATTCCTTAAACTCGGTCCAATATATAGAAAAATGTGTCAAATTGCGTCAATAACGAAACAACTGAAACCAGACAAAAGTGTTTATGTGTGTGTATGGGGGGGGTAGAGAGATGCATATATTACAAGCATCTATGGATATAAGGAATGTCAAGTTTTACACTTGTGGGGCCAATAATCTTCACAAGCTGTATTGACCAAAAAGCCCTTACTTCTTGCTTGATGACAGATAGGGGTACTTGGAGTTTTCATCCTGAAAAATTATCACATGCAAGAGCATTGAAATAATTTCCTCACAACATAACAACTGCAAGTGTCAAATGAAATGACAGAATCACCCTTGCCCATGCATTGTCTTTTAGTTGAGTGAAGTACCAGAGCTTTTTAGTAAGAATATCAAGTTTGGACGTACAAATAATACAATATACATGCAAGTTCCAATGTATATGTTTACACACACTAATCTTTGCATATTTTCTATAGCCAACCATCTCATACATAGGTAGCCAAATGCTAGGAAAACTAAATTGTTCATGTACCAAACCGAAGCAGCTTAAACTAAAAAGCACAAATGTGCAGAAGAATCATTAGATTAATGTATGAGGACAAGATATCAAGATTGCCGCTTATATTTGTCTGTTGGAAGTCAGATTTTGAGCACACAGAAATTGCATGTGTGTACCATCCCTCAGAAAAGCTTAACATACAGAATAATTATGGAAGATCCGAGATCATTTTACATTATGCATCTAACACAGTCTTTTATATTGTACTCCTCCGTCCTAAATGTAAGACCCTTATACTAGTGTGTATAAGGGTCTTACATTTAGGACCGGAGGAGTATTACAGCACAGAGAGATGTTAGACAATAGTGATATGAATTCTAACAGGGAACTCACTGAATCATGGAGGAAGTTGCTTTCTTTGCCATGAAAGCCTGCATGAGGGAAGTTGAATATAATTCTATCAAATCTCCTCATTTCAAGTATGGATGAAATTTCATTGTGGTTGCATCAACTCCGTGCAACACACATGCTCCCATCTTTGTTAAGGCAATCAAATTTGACATCGCCTTCTTGTACTTTCCTCACAAAACTCATCTTAATGAACAGCAAAAGCAATCAATGACATGAAAGCATTCAACACTGTAGTAACACAAAATTACAAAAGCTGAAGAGTAAAACAGATCGACGGAATCCACGCCCACAATTAGATAACATGCACAAAAATAGAAACAATTCATTCAGACACAAAATCTATCAGATGCTCATAGAAAAATGAAGAATATGTATATAACACAAGCACTTCCAAAATCATGAGAATCAGAAAACCATCTAAGCAAGCAAAGATTAAGGCGAGATTTATGTCTGAACTAAGCTCTTAGAATAACTAAAGAAAGTCAAATATTTAGTTCCTTGACTCCTCCTAGAAACCTTTCGTGGTTATCAGGTACCAAAAATAAAATAAATAAAAATAATAAATAAAAGGTCAAATGTTAAGATTCCTTATGTACATGGAGTTAAAATCACAACCGAGAAAGCTTCCGATTATCAATGATCCCTTCAGCGAAATTGCAGGGCATAGCTTGACTTCTTTTGGGTGCTTAGAAAACAAGCGAAGGAATCAAATTCAGTGTTTTGTAAACTACTAAGGAGAATAATAGTTATTTAAAGAGGGAAGGGGGTGAAAATAAACATTTAACGTAGTATATTGTACGAAGCGTCTCATCAAGCAATCAGAAAACAACACTATACTATTTTAGATAACTCAGTATTCCAAATATGACATCTGTCACGACGAAGGGAAAATTTTGAAGAAGAAACATTGCACCCACACAAATGTAAGAGCAAGTGTGTGGGTGTGTGTGTGTGTGAGAGAGAGAGAGAGAGGAGAGACCATAGGTGTCAGGGACGAAGCACAACGTGTTGAAAGTTGAACCAAAGGATTGAGCCAAGCAAAGGGAGAAGGAGAAATCCACCCTCACCCACCACAGTATTTGATGATGGGAAGAATAATATTTGAACCATTTTTCTCCTCCTCATCACTCAAATCGACAAGCTTCTGCCTTATGGTCTGAGCAAGAGAGCTCATTGTTAAAGCAATTATCTCCCCTGCCCCCTGCATATAAACTACGAGGTTTCTAAGCTTTCCTATATGGAAAACGTAACCTTCATGTAAGGAGTAGGATGGGGAACAGAAAACTTCACTTGATTTCTCTTGGCAGAAGATTACGGAGGGACAGGAAAACGGGAGGATTGGGAATTAAGAATTTGAGGAAGCAGAATGAAGCTGTTATGATGAAGTTATGCTGGAACTGGTCTGTGATAAAGATGCCGGTGAAGGTCCTACAAACGAAATATGACACAGGGCATGGCCCACGCCCTCGTGTAAGGAAGAAATCTAATGCTTCCCTTACTTGGAAAGGTGTGAGTGAGGTCTGGAAAGATTTCATTAAAGGATTGGGGAAAAAGGGGTAATGGCAGATGATTAATACACCACTCATCAATTTGATCCCTGGTCTTGAGGCACTTGGTTAAACTTACATAGTTAGTCGCTGACTATGTGGATGATGGAGGACACGGCAAAGAAACAAGATTCCCTGGCCCAGGCTTATGTTGACCGAGTCCTGACCACCCCACGAGGAAAGAGGAGAGGAAAAATATATTTGGAAACCATCTATTGAGGTTGTTTACAGTTAATTCTTCGCTTATAAATTTTTTCTTGCAGTTACCCCATACCAGGCAGACGATGAGTCTGTTTGGATTAGCATTAATAGTAAAAAAGTACTTTATTTTGAATTTAACTTTTAAAAAAGTTAGATTGAATAAAAGTTAAATTGAGTAATGTGATTTGTGTTGGATTGAATATTATAAAAGTTAGTTTAAACCAAATTCATATTACATTGGATTATGACATTGAACATTAGTAAGTTTAGTTGTGTAAATTATCAAAATGGGTATGACTTTTATAACATAATAAAAAAATAAAAACCAAATAAATTTATATAATATAATAAACAATTTAAATTTATTTTAATAGAAAGAAGTGAAATTAAGACTAAAATATATGTTTTTTAAAATTAGAACCATTATTAAAAAAATTGTTACCCAATCGTGCTTCTAATCTTACCTTTGCCCATAAGTAAATTAAGGAAAAGCTCAACCAAACATGTTTTAAATTTGCAATCGTGTGTGTCGGCTTACAAGTCTCCCTTTGGGCTTCTTGAACACCTATCCAAACAGGTCAATGTTTGGAAAAAAATTGGCAATTAAGGTACCGTACCAGAGCAGGTCAAATCTTTCTATAGGGGCTGTTTTCACATGGACGAGCTCATTCAACAGAACTCAGACAAGAACTCAGACAAAGGAGGGGTTTGTGGAGTTGACAACAAACTGCCTTTCATCTTTGATTTGGACTTGGACAGCGATATGCACCTGATTCGTGACTGCAATAATTGCCATTCACAGATGGAGATCAATGCTGTGTACCATTATACTGGACTCAGTTTAACTCCCTTCAAGGAGTAGAATGGATCAAATGGAATCTTAAGAAGGAAGCAGGCAAAGCTTTTACGAAGAAACTCACCTGGGCATCCCTATTTGCTTATCCCATTTGCGTTGTGGATATGTTGGGTCACATATGTAACAAACTTTTTGATCCAAATATTACTAATAAAGAACCTACTGACTCTCTGCAAGTCTCTCAAAGTTGCTTGACCTTAAAGTTTGCTGTGACCTGCTCTATCTGAAATGGGATATCGTTATATAGATAGTAGTAGAAGACAAGAACATCAACCGTTGCAGGAGCATTATGTCACTCTAGAAGTGGATGGGTCGGTTCTATAGGATGGACATAGTGGATGCGGAGGAATCCTAAGAGATGAAAAAGGCCCATGGATCTGTGGCTTAGTTGTAAGCTCACAAACAGTACCTTCGGCCATTGCAGAAACACTAGCCATCATGCAGGGATTACATATCAGCTGGTCAAAAGGATTTATCGAGTCATTCTTTACTCGGACTGTATTGGAGCCAAATTTGGTTTCGCGAGGCTGCGATGCGGATCATCCTTTTGTGACATTATAAATGATGCAAGATTGCATCTGGATAGGGATTGGCAGGTCTTGCCAGGTCTTGCCTTTTGTTTATAGGGAAGACCTCTCTAGTGCTAACTCCTAGCTAAAGCTGCTCATAACTTGGACACTGTTTTGTACTTTCGATCACCCTCCACCCTTCTAAGTAGAGAAGGACAGTGATGAGAGCTTACTTGTTCTGGTTACTTTGTTGGTTTTGTAATGATGACACTTTTCAATAGGAAAAAAAAAACGTAACCTTCCAACGTTTAAAAAGACTGAACAATGCTCTTTTGAGAGCTATGATGCGAAAATCAGAAGGTAAAATAGGTGGGAAACTAATGACCCATGTCTTCAAGCTTATAGACCCCATGAACTGTTTCAAAATCAAATCATCGACGCATCACATTTTGCTGAAGTGGGGGAAGAATAGGGGAGGAGGGTCTGAACTTCAGCGTGAAAATGGATGGAAGTGGGTATTAGATTTGAAGCTGGAAATTAATTGGCCGCTAACATTGAAGCTCTTGAATTTCAACGCCAGAGACGTTAGCAAGCTTGGGTGCTCTGCAACTTTCCTTCCGATTCTCCGTCGTCCAGCCCTTATGAATTGATTTTATTTAATATTATAAAAAAATTCCAGATGGAGCTTAGGTGGAAGCAATTTAAGGATGGTGACTGAAGGCTGTTTGGAAGAATGTAAAATCACTTTCAAAAGAGTTTTTAGCCGAGACAAAACTCTTTTTAATATTTACTTCGTCTATCATAAAATTACTCTTAAAATCATAACTGATTTTTATCCAAACATGCCCTAAATTATAAATGATAAGGATATTAATTAATATTAAAAAATAAAAAGATAAGAGACTGAGTTATAAACTAGTCAAAACTTTAAGAATTGAGTCACACCGAATTATAATCAGAGAAATGATTATAAATGAGTTAAAAATTAAAAAAATAAAAAATTAATTCTTCTTTATTAAACATAAGGTCCCATTACTTTAAACAAAATAAGACTCAGGCTGAGGTTCATTGTCATTCCAAGCCTTTGTAAACAAATAGCTAGACCTATTTTTGTAAAGTATAGCCTATTTATTTATTTCTTGTTTGCATTATATATAACTATATGTAATTCATTTATATTAATTTTTAAATTTAATTATAAAATTATTAAGTTAGGCTTAACTTAAGTTTCACGTTTCATTATTATTCATATACAAATTCAATCCTTTCATTCACCAACTATTCACCTCTTCCTCTCTTTCTTTTGATCACTCAAGATGACAACATTAGTTTACCCCATCTTCTTCAGATTTGCGCCGTTCATAAAAACATGACAATTGTTAAAAGTTTATTTTAGAGATCCATATCAATAGAAAGGGTTTGTTCTACAATTTATGAGAGGAGCAAAACAGGTAAAATTCATATCTACATGTCACTTATTATAGTAGCTAAATCATTTCGTTCTGAATAGCTCCTTTTTTTTTTTTTGACCGGATTCTGAATATGCTCCTTGATATTAATGACTTTATTATTTTTAGAAGTTATTCAATAGAAAAAATATATTAAAATTTTAGAGCTATTATGAACACAATAATATTTATGTGGATGTCCATATCTCTCATTATCTTCAATATCTTATATTATCTTTATATCTCACAATATCTCATATTATTATATAATCTGTACATTTTGTCAAAGAGCTGTGCCTATAAATAAAAGGCATGTATCATCTGTTCACTATCTTGAATGGAATGAGAAATGTTCCAATCTTCTCTTCTCTCAATTCTCTTAGTTTTATAACAAGAGCATGACAATTATCTTATTTTTCGTCTGATAGCCTTTTTTCCACTTGAGCACTTGAGTTCTTATTGAAGCTATAGAGCTTCGCCCTCCGATCTCAGTATGTTTATTTTTAAATGTAATTTTTTTAGAACAATTATCCAAGTAGTTTTTTTATAGTTTTTTGTTTTCAAAAACTTATTTTAACAAATCATTTTATAAAATCATTTGAGACCAAAAAAAAACACAGGCACTTGAGTTCTTATTGAAGCTATAGAGCTTCCCTCCAATCTCAGTTCCCATATGTCATTTTCCAACTGTGTACAAATAATAAGTTCCCACATCCTTGGAAAACTAAAATTCTCATACGCCACAAAGTACCTTAGAAAACAGAATAAGACATCAGGATTGGCACTTATTCTCTATTGAAAATCAGATTCTGAGGAACAGTAATGGTCAGGACAATACAATCTTCCAGAAAGGGTAAGAATCTCTTTCATTTACATTCTCTACATTAATCTAAAAACTTAAACAGTATAACTATGGAAAGACCCCAACAATGTTACATTTTCAAACTATAAATCTGACACATATCGATTATATATATGTTGACCATAAAAATCATAAGGTGAGACACCAATAAAATGAATTTGTTGAAGAACTCACTTAATTAGAGACAAGTTGTCTTCTCCGCCATGAAAGCCTGCATGAGGAAAGTTGAAAATAATCCTATCAAATTTCCTCATTTCAAGTCTGAGTGAAGCTTTTTGGTTGCATCCACACCATGTAACACACATGCTCCAAACTTTTGTAACTCATCTAAATTTGACATGGCCTCCTTGTACTTCTTTCTAAAATCATCTTAATGAACAGAAAAGAATAAACATCTTCAATATCTTAAGCCTAATCTTAACATAAGTGTGCGCGTGCGTGTATAATCTACAGCAACTATTGGAACATTGCTTGTTTAATGACATAGCTAACATGCACACTCAACACTGTATCCTAAAGAGTAAACTAGATTGATAGAATCTACAAGCTGGATAACATGAACAAAAGTAAAAACACCTTATTAAAAATAATTTATAAGATGTTCATTGAGAATTTGCCCCTCAAAAAGTAGAGAATCAGAATTCTTCCGGCCAAAGATTTTAAAGTAGAAAGAAACAAGTAGGTTACCAAATGAAAATCAAGAATCAATTTCAGATGTCATGAAATTACAAAATCCCAGCGTCATCATCATTGTAAGTTAATCTTAATGAACAGCAAAAGCAATCAATGACATGACAACATTCAACGCTGTAGTAACAACAATTACAAAAAGCAGAAGAGTAAATGAGATCGACAGAATCCACAGTCTACAATTAGATAACATGCGCAGATGTAAAAACATTCATTCAGAGAACAAAATCTATGAGATATGCTCATAGGAAAACGGAAGAATAATATATAAAACACAAGCACTTCTACAAATGGGAGAATCAGAAAAGTAGATATAGCATTTTTAAAGGAGCAGAAACAAGTACGCCTAAATTAAGCTTCGTTAGAATACCAAATGAAAATCGAATATTTAGTTCCTTGACTTCTAGAAACTCTTTGTAGGGTATCCAGAAAACAAACGACCAAGCATAGCTTGGCTTCGTTTAGGTTCTAACGAAGAGCAAGCAAAGATAAATTAGACGAACTCGTATGAAAAATATAATTTTCATCGTTTTCCAACCGACCGAGTGCATAAATTAAGATTTACTACAAAAGGGGAGGGAAAAAGAACTCAGAGAACTTAGTAGTACGAGCAATAACTTAATGCAGTTTTAAAGAAGCATCGTCATTCATCAAAATCCATATATGGTTACACAATATTGAGCCCTGCTGTATTCAAGATAATCACATACACGACGAAACAGAAGCAAAAGGCATAACTGAAAGAACAGAGGAAGAGAGGGGAGAGAAAGAGAGCGACCATATGAATCAAGGGACGAAGCAACAATATTGGAAGCTGAGCCAAAAGATTGAGCCAAGCAAAGGGAAAAGGAGAAATCACCCTCCCCACCAACAGTATTTGATGATCGGAGGAATAATATTTCACACATTTTTCTTCCGATTTCAAGCTCCAAAATGTACTGTTAAGCCAGTTAGTCATCGAATTTCTTTAAGATTGTAGATGTAAATTTGCAATAACACTAAGACGATACTGCCGAGCATGAAATATTAAAAATCTTGGCCTAATGGCTTATGGCTCCTTCTAGTCTCGATATGTCAAATGCAGATGGGTTCATTTGATCAATCGGGCACACTAGCAATTAGCAAAAATGATTTGTCTCCCTAGGATCTAAGAGGTGTTTGGCAAACCATAAAAATACTTTTAAAAAATACTTTTTCTCAAATTGAGACAAATTCCTCCACATATTTATTTCGCATACCGTAAAATTACTTTTAAAATCATGGTTTAGTTTCAATTCAAACACTCCTCTAGTATTTAATCCAATAAGAGAAAGACATAGACAATAATTATAAATATCAAATTTATATTCTCGTCTTATCTAGATGGTAGGTTTGTGTGCTTTATCGTTTATATTTCCTTTCTACGGTCTTCTGCTTGTTTCTTTCATACTCATTATTTTCTAAAAATCTGATAATAAAGTTGTGACAGAGATTTGTATTCCAATCTTTGGCTCTTTTTAATCCTTGATTTTCAGTACTCGAGGCTGTGGAGGAGTAAACCCTATTTATTTTGGCCAGATAGACAAACGAGCACCAGTAAGCATATAATTGAATAGAACTTTCATGATGGAGACACACCAAAAAGTGCTACTAATGGATCACTAGCCACCATGATTAAATATTTGATTGATTGTTGTACTCTAAGAACGTGATTCACTTTCCGAATAGTGTAACACATTCCTTAGTGATTAATCATCCTGCTCTTCCAAGTAGGCAGGTTTTGATATCATGAAGCAACACTTGGTAATGACTGGTGTGCAGGCTTGATCTAAGCCCTTCATTGAATTGACTAGTTTCAAAGATTGCCCCTAGACATTGCCTAGTCAAACGCAAACTTTAGACCTTAAAAGCAAGAGCAATAAAAGAATGAGAGTTCTCCGCGGAACTATAACTCTTTATGCATCAAAAGCAAAACATTCAAAAATCCCAACATTGATTTGGCCTCAAACTTTAGCTCCCTTATATCTCTATTCCTAACTTTTGCCAATAGCTAGAAGAACACACCGACCGCACCCACCTACCCGCCCACCCACCCTGCCACTCAATTTAAAGGCTTCTTTCCCTCTTTTACTTTCCTTAATCGACCACCCCAATTGGGAATAAATTAACATATTCATCCTCGTCCTCGCTTCCATGAACTTTCTCTCATCACCTGCTTCTTCAATTGTGCAGTAAATTAGTAGCCTTTTCTAGTATTACTACTCAAACATGCCTGATCTCCCACCTCCACCAGCATCTGCATCCCCACCCACTAAGCAAATCAAGCCAAATTCTACCGACCAAATCACAGCATCGGTAAACCATAGTTGTATGGAATTAGAATCACCAAATTTTTTCGGAAAGTATAGTAGGCTATCAACAACACTGAGACAACCAAGAGTTCGAAGAACTAACCCAGCAGTATGGTTTGCTGCAGTTTTGTGCCTCATATTCAGCGTTCTCCTCATCTTCTTCGGAATTGCGACGCTGATCGTCTTCCTCACCATCAAACCGAAAAACCCTACATTCGACATTCCCAATGCAAGCCTCAACGTCGTGTACTTCGACTCTCTGGAGTACCTGAACGGCGATTTTGTTCTACTCGCGAATTTCTCGAACCCTAATAGGAAAATCGACGTGAAATTTGAATCTGGCGACATCGAGCTTTTCTTCGCGGACAGGGTCATATCGAGTCAGAAGATTCAGCCGTTCACACAGAAGCGAAGGGAAACGAGGTTGCAGCCTATTCACTTCATTTCGAGCTTGGTGTTTCTGCCTCAGGATCTAGGCGTGAAGCTTCAGAGGCAGGTTCAGAGCAACAAGGTGAACTACATCGTGAGGGCAACCTTTAGAGTGAAAGCCATTGCGGGTTTCATTCATATGTCTTTCTGGATCCATAGCACATGCCAGATTGAGATGACTGGTCCACCAAGTGGAGTTGAAGTAACCAGAACGTGCATGACAAAGCGATGAAGATGATTTTTTACTGTAAAAATCTGCTGTTTTCTAGCAAGTTTCTAATATGGATTTAGAATTTTGGATACAGAAAAGAAATAGTAGATGAATACTGGATATGTTGTTAAATACAAGTGTAGAAGAATGATTCAGTCAAACTGTTTAGGTAGGTGAAAGAAGATAGAAAGATTGATGATTACCAAAAATGGAATTTCTTTTGCTTTGAAATTCGAACGGACGGAGTTCGATCCACATGAAACTCCGAGAACGATCCCGGCCTGGCCGGACGGTGACGGAGATTCAAGAATTTTGATGAGTTTAAAAACCGGAGTTTAGAGCGTTGCAAACTTACAATATTAAATAAAAATTATTCTTAAGAAATTAAAAATATTTAATATTCATATATTGGGTGAATTTATTTCATCTAAACATATATATGTGTATATATTTATAAAATTATTCTTTATGTTTTTTAATTTTTAACTTGCCAAATCAAATGGCATTTCCTCTTAAATTCAAACTTTGTCATTTGTCAATTATTTTTTAATAATTCAAGGGTTTAAATCGTAACTTTGAAATAACCACCCAGTGACTTTAAAGTTTAGTAAAGTACTGACTAGGTAGTTCAAAAAAATTAAATTATTTAATTATATATATATATGTATATAAGGATGAATCTCCTCAGTTCTCAATGCTTTGTTTTGTGGGAGGATAATTCATTTGCATTTTAGAAATAAAAATAACTAAGCTGATTAAATTAATTTAAGAGAATCGACAAAAATAGAGGGGCTACTCAAAAGCAAATAAGGATTCTCAAAACCCTGTGTTGCTGAGTAGGATGGCCCTTCTCTTTTGTAAAAGCAGGCCCTTCAAATCTGCGCATAAAACTTTAAACCTTTATTTCTGCTTTATTGATAACAGCCATGGCATTGCCAATAAAAGTTAATCTTATTAGTAAGGAATATGCGCATAGTCTATAGTCTATAAAGTTCAAATCCTATTAGCGATGTGAGAACTTTATTAGTAGGCGATCTATAAGTATCTCTTTGAGCTCCCAGGACCTAATTTACCTAAACCTTTTTATATTAAAAAAATAGCCATTGCATTTGGCTAAAAGGCTTTTATTTATTTATTTTTTGTGCATGAATTTTTAATATATTAATTAATGATCTAGTCTAAAAGCTAGCATTATCCCATGCTTTTTATCCTCTAAAACCATACCTTTTTAATTTATTTTTATTTACAAGCATGTCTGGTTTAGCAAACTCATCCAGAATTTGCTAACAAATTTTAATGTTGCTTTTATTAATTTTATTGTTCATGTTCATGACATCCTCATTCATCCTTATTTAAAACTTCAAATAAAAATATGTTCACCTCTTACTCTTATTAGTAGCATAGTATTAAAACCTAATTCTTGCTATCTAATCAAACTAGTCAATTACTGAATCAGTTTTCGGTTGGTATGATTAAAAAATAGCATTATATCAAATTTGTATTATAATAATTCTAATTTACCGGATTATGTATAGTTCATACATGAATGTTTTTTTCTTTTTTTTTGTTGATACAACATATATGAATGTTCTTCAACGAACTTAAGAATAATTATCTATTTTTTATTTGAGTATTATTCTTTTTAGATTTATATACAAATAATTTTGTAAATTATTTTATTTTATTTTAATCATGATGGAAATGATCCCAGTTCAACTAAAATCACATCACCGAATTTAAATGACTCTTTTCATTGATTTAATGATCTGTCTGACTGTGAACCATTTCTCTGATTTTCAGCACCTTAATTTCTAAAAAGAAATATAAAAATCAAGAATATGCATGATTATATATGAAATACTATATGTTTTAGGCAAATTCATTTACCAATAATATAATTAAGCATAACACGCAAAATTGAGATATAGTCCTCAGACCAAATCTGACACAATCTTAAAAGTCTCTGCATAATCTTAAAGAACATTATATTTATTTCCCATGTATTAATAATAAATTAATCAATAATCACACATAAAGTTAGGAAGACCGTTTGTTCTTCCTTGTAATGACCCCACAAAACATTATGTTTACAAGTTTATTCTTTTTTTTTTTCATCAGGTCCAAGGAACAAAAAACCAGACCGGACATTAAACCGATCGAGACAGTAGGTCAAGGGTCACTGGTCAGACCAGGGGTCTGACTGAGGTCGGACCAGTCATATTAAAATAATATAATTTAATTCATAACATTAAAATAGAACAAAATTTATAAATAATAATCAGTCCAAAAAAGATAAGAAGTTACAAACTACATATCTCGGCCAGTGAAGAAACTCGAAAGGCGGAGGCAATCCGGTGAAAGGCAGAAAGCAAAGCAGAAAGGCAAAACTCTCAAGTAACTTTGAGTGTTCAGCAGCTAAACTTCAGCTAGAGATTTTTATCTACCCTCACTTCCCATTTCCCAATCCCTCTCAGCTAGTGGAGACAAGCAGAAATCAGAGATATTTATCAATTTATTCCTAAAATCACAACCTAGCTAAAAAGAGAGGGAATGTTTTTCGAGCTTACCCAATACGCCAAAACTGATATGATTGATTGAATTTGAACCAAGAAATTGAACCAAGCAAGCAGTGAAATCTAGGGTTTGGAGAGGTGACCACTGTGCCTCCTCTGTCTCCACTCTCCACGACGCAGGACAGATAAACCACCGCACCTCCGTCTCCACTACAAGTTGACCACCACGCCGCTGTCTCCACTCTTCACGGCAACTTGATGGTGCTGCAAGGGATTTGAGGCAGGAAGAACGGTCGACTAGAACGAATTCAACGAAGAAGGGAATGGGAATCTTGGTCAACCACCGTGCCTCCGTCTCCACTACAAGTTGACCACCACACCGCTGTCTGCACTCTCACGGCAACTCGACGGCGATGCAAGGGATTTGGGGCAGGGAGAACGGTCGAGCTCAATGAAGATGGAAATGGGATTCTGGCTAGGAGATAGGGATAGAGGGAATTGAACAATAGCGTTGCAAATTTTTTTTTTTAATAGTGAATGACGTCGTTTTGGATATTGGGTAGGAAAAAATTAAACCAATCAACCCCCTAAACCGGGCAGTTGACCGATTTAATACCAACTTAACCGGTTAATTACTAGTTCTATAGGTGATTGATTTTCTCCTTAAACTAGACCAGACTGGAGATCGATTTTCCGATTGAGCCAATTAGTCCAGTCCAGTTTTTTTGTACCTGTCGATATTTTTTCCTTGATGAGGTCTTTTCATTTGTAATTTTTCTATTATGTGGCATTACTTCTAATTTAATTCTTATGATTTAACATTTTAAATTCCTTTAAATATTAAATTATTTTTATTATTAAATTTTTATCAATATTTTATCAAACATATTTATAATTTACCTCAATTTGTTGCTCATATTTTTCAGTTTCGTTAGTATTGATCATTTGTTTTAAAATACGAAAATAATATATATTTAGTCATACTGTAAATAACAATAAAGTATTATCTTTAAAAAAAATATTCCTTCATTTCTAAATGTAAGACCCATTTATACTATGAAATGTGTCTTACATTTACAATTAGAGGAGTAATAAATAAGAATTTACACAGAATACGATGTAATTCATAATATTTACTTTTTTATTTATATGTTTGATTTTGACATGGTATTTTTGTTTTATGCTATCTTTAAATTTTCATATTTTTTTGGAAAAGTTTCAGACAAAAAACCCTCAAGTTAATATTTTTCAATTCAGACATTTAACACTTAACACTTAAAATGGCATAGTGGGAAATAAAATCAAAGTGCAATTTTGAAATTCAAAAAAAATGACCAAAATGCCCATTTGTGAATAACAATTCACTTGGAAATAACAAGTCTTTATTGTGAAATAACAAGTCTCGATTTGGGATCAACAACGTGTTTTTTTCTTAATACATAATATGTGAATCAATTAAAAATAACAATAATTCATCTAAAAATAACATATCGTTATTGTGAAATTAAAATCTTGATTTGGGATTAACAACACATTTTTTCTTGATACATAACATATGAAATAACATGTAATTATTAAAAATAACAACAATTCTTCTGAGAATAACAAGTCTTAATTGTGAAATTATAAGTCTCGATTTGAAATTAACAACACATTTTCTCAATGGGATTAACAAAGGTCATTTTTGTCATTTTTCTTGAATTTTGAAATTTCAATTTGGGTTTACTTCCTTCTCTATCATTTTAAAGTGTTACGTGTTTGAATTAAAAAAAAAAACTAATTTCAGGTTCTTTTCCGAAATTTTTCCTTTTTACAAGGAACCTTTTTACAAACACAAGGGAAAAGTTATAGTGAATTTTTCTTTTGGGGGGGGGGGGGAACGCAATAAAGGTTAATGACAGGTGATTAACGATTCTAACAACTTCCAAACAGTTACTTGGGTCCAATCCAATGACATCAATCATTTGAGCACCTTCTTTCATTTTCTGTGTCTTTTTAATTTTTGTCGCTTTTCCTGCCTTTTTGTCGTGACAGATGGCTAGTGGATCAAATAGGCGTTGCTGCCACAGCTGGTACAAACGAGGCGCAAAGGCCAAAGAGAACGACTGATATGTGTATATGGCATCCATATTGTCTAAGCTCAAATAAGCATCCACTAAATGACATAAAATAGTCCTGAACTTTGAACCATATTCAAATAATTTCTTAACATTTAAAATTTAATAATCAACTCACTTACACTTTCAGTTTGAATAAATCCCATCAATTATACACCCCTTAAATAAATTTTTTTGTGTGTATATAACATTTTCAAGTTGAGTTACATGCATATAAGCTCTCTAAATTTTAATATGTGTGTGTGGATAAGTAATGAACAAAACTACTAATATGTGTAAGAGTTTAGGAAGATTTATTGTAAAACTATAAAAATTAAGGAAGGTAAATATAGCATGAAGTTCATGAAGGTTATATTATTTCTCTTTAAACAAATAAATAAACACAATAAAATAAAGTGAAGTCTTATTTCATATAAGGAACCTTTTATACTCAGCAACAAGGAAAAAAAAATCAGACCAAGCCGACCGGTTCAACAAAAAAATTGGTGGACCAACTAGCGGTTTCGTTTAGTTTGAGTGTTGAACCGGTCAGAAATTGAATCGGCATTAACTCAATCAAACCGAAGTGAATTAGTAAAAACTAGTGATGAATCATTTTGGGATTATATTGCTATTGATTCTATTTTTTCTCATTCAACTCCTAGTATTTCAGTCACTCTAGATTTGAATGAATTTTAATGATGATTTTAGTATCAATGATTATTGATTTTAATTATTGAAAAATCATAAAAATCAAAATTCTCAATATTATTGTGCTTTGTTATTATTATAATCAAACTATTGTTGTGTTTTTTTGTATTTTGTTATTAGTGATTATTAATGTTGTTGTATTTTGTTATTCTCAATTAAATTATGTTATTTTAATATGGCCACTTTAATCCTTAGTTAATCCTGGTTTGACCTATTGATTTTTGAATCACTATGTCAAGTGGTTTAGTGTCGGTAACTTTCTTGTTTGTAGGATCATCAGTTTGCTTCTACATAGGGGTGTTCACGGGACGGATCGGGACCGGGACAGGCCCGTCCCGATTCCGTCCCGATGAACAGTAACGGGACAGATTTTCTGTCCCGTGTCCCGGCCCGTCCCGGGGTTGTCCCGGTCCCGGTCGGGACGGGACGGATCCGGGACGGGACCAGGACGTCCCGAAATTTTTTTTTTAATTTTTTTAAATTTTTTTAACTTTTTTTTAAAAAAATCTGATTTTTTTAATTATATTTTTTTGAGCTTAAATCTTATAAAAACATCTTTTTTATTTGTTTGGGCACTCTTAAACAAAAGCTCAAAATATTACATATAATAGTTATTAAAAACTCTAAACAAAAGCTTTTAACACAATAAAAACTTGCTAAAAAATCTAATCATCAATAATCTCAAATCATTAACAAATATAAAAACTCTAAATAAATATATCCATAGTTCTATACAATAGTCTCAAATCTTAAAAAAATATGAAAAAAATGATATTATATAAAAAGTTAAAAAAATTAATTTTTTTTTTTTAAAAAAGGGACCGGGACGGGACGACCCCGTCCCGTGTCCCGTCCCGTCCCGGTCCCTTTTTTGTCCCGTCCCGGTTTGTCCCGTCCCGAAAAATTTCGGGACGGATCCGTCCCGTCCCAATAAGACCGGGACCGGAACGGGCCGACCGGGACGGGCCGGCTTTGAACACCCCTACTTCTACAATATGAAGAAACAGTCCGTGTCTTGAGCAAGATTCCTAGAAACTCAACTTCATGGTATCATTTTAATGATGTTGTTACAAATGACATATAGCATAGGAATAAGAGAACTTAATCAATTGAAAAAATCTAATGTCCGCCGAGCTGATACCAAGTTCACAAGTACTCATATTTTCCTTTCAAATTAAAGGCCGTGAGACTCCACAATAGTTTGATGATTTACAAAAAGCTTTGGAATATTTTAGAATGTTGTGTGTAGAGCTGGTAATGCGGGCTGGCGGTGCGGATACGAGCCAGCCTGCAGCAGTGCGGGCTGAAGTAGCCCGCACCTTGGCGAGCAGGCTAGCCTAAATATTCTTTTTAAAAAAATTTATTATTATTTGTATAAGTTGAGCTTAGTTTGAAATTTTCAAATTAGATTTGGAGTTTTAAACTTGAGTAGTGGGTTATAATAAAATAATATGAGGATTAATTTATAATTTGAGAAGATATTTTAGAAATTCTAACACACACATATTTTTTCTAAATAATTAATTTAACTATTTTTCTTATCCAAATTAATTAACTAAATCTTTTATGTGTATATTACATATGCAATTACATGAATGAGAAGATGTCAATGTGGAATTTGAGAGTCAAAATCCTACAATTATGTTGTATGATATATTGAAAATTGTATAAAATTTTTTTTTATATAAACAAAAAAAAAAAAGCAACCCACAACGGAGTGAGTTGAAAACGGTGCGGGCTAGACTAGCCCGCACCTTGGGGCATTGACAATTTGCCAACCCGAGCCCGCCATTTTTGGCAAGTTGGCGGGCTGAACCCGTATTACCGACTCTAGTTGTGTGGGATTCTTTGGAATAATTTTCCCTAAAATTTATAAATCGTACATGTTAGTATTCTAGATTTCTAGTTCTACACATGTGGCTAATGATGTGCTAAATATGGCAGACACAATTTGACGGTGATAACATGGCAAACGTTAGTGATCCGTTGTTGAAGGAAAGGTTTTTCAGGTAAGAAAGAGAATCAGAGACCCGAAAGGTCTCAAATGACAAGGAAATAGCACGAATTTTATTGTCATTTATTGCATTAAAGCTTCCTATGAGATGTTTTTGGTAATTACATTCCTTCATTCCTTGGAACTGCACAGTGATTTTCCCTGTTTTGTTTTTATGTTAACAATGACTCTCCTAAAAATGTTCTTAGCCCATGTCGGCCCAGTGAATCTGATCCAACCTCACTATTTTGGTGGTCAAATTGGGCGCAAAAAAAATAACGCCACCAAGCTGAGCCACTAAATCAACCCAAGAAAGCTACTGCCTGGCTGGCACAAGCTGACCAGCTTGCTCACTAGCAGGCCCAAGGTATCCTTTCGAGTTACAGAAGCTGTAGATCAACCAGCACAAAATCTGGGGAACCAAAATGCAGTCAAAACCACAAGTAATTAATTCAAGTTATTTATATACATTCATTTCTGGAGATCAAATCCCTGGGTTCATAAATGCATCTAGACATACCAACCAGTGCCTGGAAAAGAAGCCAACATCTAAAGAGCAATTCTGGTACAATCCAAAGGTTAAAAACTGCATTGAATAATTCCCAGTATACCTCGGTCTGTAAAGACAATGCAACTTGGTCACAACTCACAACACTATGACTCTAAGCCGGCAGGCCCAGATGAGCATAAAATTGAGCTTCCGTTTCCAGCACAGTATGAATTCAGCAAATTTCAACCTTTTTCGAACGTCTTATATATGTAAAATAACTATTGTGAAGGGACCACCACTTGCTGATCATCATCTGTGCCAAAATACCGGTCCCCAAACTCGCCCATACCCGGTACAACACGGAAGTCTTTATTCAGGCCCAACTCGATCTCAGATGTCACAATCTTTATTCTGGGAAAGGCTTTGCAGACCACATGCACACCTTTGGGCGCCTGGCAAAATGAGAACTATAATTACTACGGCAAAAGAAAGAAAGCACGAGAGGAGGAAAATATGATGGTGAGAGAACAATTAAACATAGCAGGATCTTACCGATATGAGGTTTAGAAATATAATGTTGGACTCTGGAACACCCTTTTTTATAAGTAAAGAAATTGCTTGAACAGCCGAATTTCCTGCAGAAGACATTGTTACATACATTTACAGAGATGACGAACCAAATAGGGGGGGAAAAACCATACTTGTCTTTCGTAGATTATGTTGACAGCAGCGGAACAGTAAATAAATGACAAAGTTTCGAACTCATCTTTTTTGGAATGGGAATACATCAAACCCAATTGTAACTCAAAAGCAGCTAAGAAATACAAACGCAATGAGAATGACAAACCTGTGCCTAGGATGGGATCCAACAGTAACACGTGCCTATCAGAGATATCGTTAGGCAATTTTTCATATATCAGCTGCCCAATATTAAATATCGGAAGTCAGGGATCATGAGATTTGATAAACATAGAAATGTATCCAAAGTATACAGAAGATGCTGATAAAGTGCACACACCTGCTGACTGTTGTCCCCTTCCCCTTCCCTATGAATAAGAATTTTGCCAATCTTGATACCTTTACAGCATGCTCTTAAGGCATTCTCCATACTCTCCCCACTGCCAATATATCAACAGATATCAACACAAGGACAGACTATTTTCCAAACAACAACCTTTTAGGAAAAATGTCAGCACATAAAGGAAGGAGAAAAAAGGACTCATTGCTGAAGACTTACAAAACAGGATATTACTAAATACTTATTATGTAAAAAAAATTTAAAAAAAAAACAACTAACAACAAAGACTAAACAAATGATCTTTCTTTTTATTCATTTCGGCAACTTATGGATGACGAAGAGAAGATATTTTGATATTGACATAATCAGAAGTAAAATAACATCTTAATTGTTGAGTGTTCGGCTTTGAATATAGGACTAACTGATACCTCCTGACCACAGAGACTCCACATAACCTCTTACAGAAATCGACACCAGTGTACACAGACCCTGCAGTTAATATGAATACACAATGAAGGTCAAGAATAAACAATCATAATAACAAGACTCGACCCTCAAATAAACTTGTTCTCTTTAGTAGATAACGGAACAACAGTGATAGTTAAATGAAGATGGGCAGGCAAGCCCATTGCTCAGTACAGTAACTGCTACAACCAAAATCATGAGGAAGAATGCATCTTAAGTACAACCACAAGATGCGGCTTTGATTCCCATATGAAGTTTCCCTGAAGTAGAAATATTGTGATCATATTACATCATTCCACCATATCCAAGTAGAATAGGCGTCTAGCATAAAAATAAATAGCTTGGCTATTGAGAGTATTGACATCCCTGAATCGACATATGCTGCAAATGCTAATTTATCGTTTGATACAAAAACTATAACTGTGGGACTTTGTACCCCGCTAAAAACATGTATTCTGAGTAACTCAGCTGCTATCCAGATCAGCAACTGAAATGGCCAGTGGTTGAGAAAACATTTTAAAGAACAACTGAAAAAAAGACACTAAGTAAAAGGAAGGCAGAACCTAAACCATAAAACATTAACCAAACACCTATTTGGTCGGTGGTCACACACGCAGGCACGCAAAGAACATTACTTATGACAATAGAGTTACAAGCGAGCAACAAATAGAACAGCTTACCAGTCGGAGTGATTACTTGTTTTTCTGTAAATGGTAAATGTCCCAGGCCATGTTCAACAACCTGGTCAAGTGCGGGAATTATAATCAGTAATAATTTACCACCAAAAAAGTCATGCCGCCACTAAATTAAGAAATAAAGAAATGAAACTGTGTACACCTACCAGACGAATCAAACGGTCAGAATAAAATACAAAATCATGTGTTTTTATTTCAGAATCACGTATCAGGGTATGCATACCCCGTATCTGCATAATAAGAATTACAATGCTGATTCAACCATTGTAAGAAACCAGTGTTTGGAGGTCCAAATGGAGGGGCAAAGCAAGAAAAGAAATTCAAAAATAGTGAGAAGTGATACCTGAAAAGTTGACTGAATAACATAAAGGTTAGGATATATTTTACATAGATCATGCTGACCAAGTTTTGTGCGGATATGCTGTACAATTAAATCAATTGCTACATGATTGTCTCCTCCACGGGGAATAATGATATCGGCATACTTCTTTGTTGGAAGAATAAAGTCATCAAAAGCTGGCTTTACAAATTTAGAATACTGCATCAAATAAAGTCAGCTATCAGAAATTATGAAATGCATAAAACATCAACATCTGATAAGGAAGACTTCAGGCCATTGACATTTATAACCATATGCATTAAAATCTCCTAATAATCCAAATCCACAAAACTGAATAATTTGTTTTCTCTTACCAAGGATCTTTTACTATAACTAATAAGCAGCATTAAACTAAATTACTCAATTGTTAACATTGCTGTGTCTCGAAACGCAGGAAAATTTAAGAATAATTATAAATAAATGAATGAATGATAAAAGAAAATAGTCTTCATGGTATTGCAACCGATGTGACTAAAAGTTACTACCTGATCAAGCACAGCACCAATATCCCGACCCTTCTGAACTGTATCACGCTTGATCCTCCTAGCCAGCCGAACATCAGCATCTGCACCAAAAGCAAGAATCAGACAACGGAAGAAAGAATAATGCTAGAGAAAACATGAAGTATGCTAATTGTCAAACTATATAGGACTAATAATAAAAAAGGACCTGTGTCAACAAATATCTTCATATTCATCAACTCCCGAACACGAGGATCATGGAAAATAAGAATTCCTTCCAAAATGATTACATCAGAAGGGTTTACCTGCAAAAACAAATTTAAGTACAAACCAACATCCACATGTCAAGCATGAGAACCAACCAGAATTCATTGGTGTTAAGTATGCAAATAACAAACTCTTTTATGCCATACTATCAAGAAACCAATTATAAAAGGTATTAGTACATTGACTCCATCAAAATGTAACATGTGCACTAAAAGCATTGTTCTAGGACAATATCCACATTGCAGGTACAGAAGACCAAATTCAATCTAAAAGCCTTCAGATGGGGGTAAAATTGCAATGAAAAATGTGGAAGCTGAAAATATACCCGTCTAGCGGGCAAAGCATCCCTTTTATAACTCTTGAAGTCATAATTTGGAATATCGACAGCTTGTCCATGCTTCAATTTGTCCATAACTTCAAGCAATTGCTCAGTATCAAAAGCATCTGTAAGATATAAGCAGCATTGTCAGATAAGTATCGAACTCAACCAGCAATACAGCCATCATTCACATTTGCAATAATAACCTGGGGAAAAATGCATTTCACCCTCCTAAATAGAGGCCTAGGTAAAATTTTAGCGCATCAACTTTAGACTTTTGCAATACACATCCCTCTTATTTAAAGTAACATAAAAAGGTGTTTGTGTTTTCTCTAATGAATAGTCTTTTTTTTTTTTTTTTACTTTGAAGTTGATATATTAAAGTAGTTAGACCTTAGTTTGAGGGCTAAAAGCCAGCATACTATAACCATGCACATTTAGCCACAAATTTTGCTAGCTGAGCGCTAAGTATTACTTTATGGACGAGGAGATTTTCTTTCTGATTTTGTCCTTCAAAGAATGAGCTTTATTTCAATTATGTGTCAAACCACTTAAACGCCAATTTTGGAAGTCTGCTCTCCTCTATCTATAATCATAAAAAGAACCCAAAGGAAGTTGGAGTTGAAAGCTGAATTATTTCTCAAAAATACTCAGAATCCATTAGCAAGATCATGGAAACACAGTACAACTGCATTGAAGTCTCCTAGATTATATAAGGATCTAGAAATTTGTAAATGAAAATAATATTGTTGGATTTAATTTATCAAGATTAATTTTTCCCAAGCACTATCCTTGATATTATTAAATAATTCTGTAAATGATAATAATGTCACAGGGACTCATCAAATGAAACATAGAAGTTCCACGTTAAAAATTATACAAGTCTAACAAAACCAGAGAAAAAGATGACTAGTATGTGACAAAATTACTTAACAATTATTTATAAAAATTCTTCAAGGCAATAAATTAAATTTAACAGAGTAAGAAAGCATTTCAATATAACACTATAAAGTACCAAGATAAAGTTGTAAGAAGCTAGTGATAGAGAATACTAAGTCAAGTTCATACTGACCAGGATGATCAAAGTTGTAATCTTGTACTCTAGTGAGTTCCTCCTCCGTCAAATTATGATAGAAAGAATCCTGTCATATTAAATTCGGTAATAAATGGATCCCTATCAGCTCAAATCCTACAAAACGGAGAACGAAAACAGGATGGATGGAAGGAAAAGTGATGCGATATGAATAACAAAAGAAAAAATTAAAGAAAAGAAAAGGGCAAACATACGTGACATCAATAACAAAAGAAAATAAATCCTACATTCTTTTCCCAGTTTTTTGGCCAAAAACAACAACTCTAACATCTTCGGCTTTAATAAATTTGAGGGAAAAGTTGAGAGAATGTAAATATTTACTAAGAGGTAAGAAGGAAAGTAAGATAGAACATTAAAACTAACTGAGTAGAATCAGAGATGAAATGATGAAATTTTTCCACTTAGTGTTATAATGATGGTCGAAAACAACAAGAACAACAAGAAGCTTCATTTGACTAAGTAGGATCAAGTACATTAATGCAATACACCATTGTGTTTCATGAACAACCAACTCTTTGAATATATTATTCACCAAAAAGTCTTGTCCAATTTGGACAAATAAAAAAGTTTTGTCCAATAATTTCTGAGTGTTCTAGTTGGTCTTCCCCTATCTCTCTCAACAAAACTCAATACTATCTATTCAAACCTCCTCACCAGTGTCTCCATCAACTTTTTCTGCAAATGTCTGAACCACCTTAAACAATTTTATACCGTCTTCCCCTCCATAGATGCCACCCTTTTCCTCATATATGGTCAATATGAATCCTATATTTTTCAGCCACACATCCATCTTAACATCCTCATCCTTGCTACCCTAACTTTTTGTTCTTGTTGTCCCTTTAACATCACACACTCACTACCATATAGCACTGCCAATCTTATAAAACATTTTGTTATATGGAAGGTCAAAACCAAGAAAATGAAATCCAAAGGGTACAGAGAAAAGGGAGAGAAGAGAAAAAGATGCTGATATGGCTTTAAGCACATAAGGTAGCTGATTGCCTCAAAGATCAGGCATTTGATCAAGATAAGTAATAAATTGACTATGAATAGATCAATAGAGAAAATTTATGACCTGATTAACAACTACAACTCGTTGGTCATGAAGTTGCTGAATAATCATATTACAAACTTCAGTTTTCCCAGCTGCAGCTCCACCAGCAACACCTACCATAAACCAAAATCATAAAAAGTGAACTAATTAATAATTCATTAACTAAGCAATTACAAGCATTAAAACTAAAGAAACGATTGATTCTTACAAACTCATTATGCATGACAAAATTTTTTGAAAATTAGATCAATTTCAAATCTCAAGAAATCTTCAACACAAACTGTCGAAGAAGCTATTTTGTGGGTATAAAAGCTAATGTCATTTAATTGATGACAAAATTAATTATCATGCATGAGTAATTATACCAGCACTTGGATGTTAGAAATTACATTAGCATAATAAGTAATCATCATTTTAAACTAATATTAGAGACTACACAAATTTGCAATCTGATTTGGTCATTTGTCTCTGGCAGAGCAAATGTTTGGGAAATTTGATTGCTTCATCACCAGAACACAAGGAAGATTTAATAGTATGTCATAACAGACAACTTCAGGACTCCTTTAAAATCTGAAACCATATCCATTGGACATAATGCATAGTTCATCACATTTTTTTGCCAAAACAGAACAACCCTGTCCACCATGGGTAGAATCTGGGATCTCAACGTATAGAAAACAAGCCAATAAGGCAGGAATTTTTGCTTGCCCTATTAGAAGTCAGACCCACTAAATACAAGAGGAATTAAATGTTCACCGCCATCAATTGCAGCACCAAAACCAGGTAGTTGATTTATTTTATGGCAACACAGGAAACTTGTCATGCAAAAACACACCTATGACAAACGGTTGATTATACATGTGGTCAGCCACAGAAGTTGTTGGAGGCTCTGTTCCAGCATTTATTTTCTCTAAAGGATCCATATGAAATCCAGAAAAATGAACCCCGGAGGACGACTCTATTAAGTCTACAACAGATTTAGTAGCCATTGGCAAAGACCTGAAAAATGTCAGCAGAAATTCATAAATAAAGAAATTGATAGCAGAAATAAATGTTCCAATAAGTACAGTAAAAGCACTAGATATGGAAGAAGATAAACGATAAAAGGAGAAAAAGGTGACACACTCTTGGTCTTTAGGGTGCATTTTATAAGAGTTGGTTGATACAGACAATGGAATACTCCTTCTGTGTCTGGCCCTACTCTGATTTTTTTTTTTTTTTGAATTTTTTTTCCCAGGGGGAAGGGGGTGTTTTGCGAATAACGTATGGCCTAAGACTCTGGTCAGATATGGCCGCTCAGCCTTTGAAGCCATGCCAAGTGAGGTTCAAAGGGGTCTGTGGGGCCTGCAGTTGATATCTTTCTCAATAAACTGTAAACGTAACTACACAAAAATACGAAGTTCTCCATCAAAGGAGACGTTCTTTTCTTTGCCACTATGATCCTTCGGTCGGTGGATTAAAGATAAGACATCCATTCCTAACAACTTCGCCAAACAACCGTCTCATTGGAGCCATCTGATGATAGGAAATTTGGCACGTGACAATCCTTCAAGTAAGTCCACGATGCTTCTGGCTCCCACCGCAACCAGAAGAAGACCAAAAGGATGACTTCTTCTTTAGGCTCATAAGCATGATGCACGCAGCATAGCTAATCCTCTTCCTTTTCTCAAATCCTTCCCAGTACCGTCAAGGCAAAAATTCAAACCCAATTGTTCGATCCTGACAACCAACTGAGCTAACAGGCAACCCAGCTTGGTGTACACCAGCTTCATGCAATTAAACAGAATGAAGTAAAGCAGCTCAAAGACGAAATCATAGACACAAAACAAGCTCGTACATCAGCAAAATCCACAATCACATCATGATCAAAAACAAAAGAGAAGGCAAGAAATACACTTAAAGCAGCGATTCAATTAAAGCAAAGAGCATAATCAAAGCAATGCACAAGAGTACACACGAATTGGTGATGGAATGACAATAGGAAGTAGGGAATGCTGATTGTGAGCTATACCCCATACCTGAAAATCACTTCAGAATTGAATTGGAAAAGCAGAAGAGAGGAAAAAGAGAAAGAGAGAGGAGCGGTGAGCAGAACCAAGACAGAAGAGAAGAGCAAAAGCAAAATGCAATTCGATTATAGGTAGAACCAGAAGAGTCTGAAATGAAGATAGACACGAGGGACGCAGTGGCGCTCCTGTATATATAGCATGGAGGGCAGAGGACGCTTGGCTTGGAAAATGGCCCTCCTTTTCGGCTGAAATTACGTCATTATGCCACTATAGTTGGCAGAAGAAATACTGTAGCAGCATAAATTAATTAATTAAGTCCTTAATGGGGGTGCCGCGTGCACATAATGCAACCAAAAGGATAAATATGAGTACATTTAAAATTTAATGTATGCATGTTCAGTTATATAATTAAATGTATCTTCTTGCTGACAAAAAAAAAAATTAAATGTATCTTCTATTTTCCATTTACAATTAAAAAAATCCTTACAAAAAATAATTAAGGATTAATATAATTGTTGGTCTTTTAAGTTTGTCTATATTTTAGTTTTGATTCCTCAAATTTTAAACTATAAATTTTAGTCCCTGAAAAGACAAAATAGTCTAAGTTTTTATTGGATTATAAGGACTAATGTTATAAATGAAAAGAAACTTGAGGGATCAAAACCTATTGTTGGAAATTTAAGAGACCAAAACCAAAATGAAGATAAACTTGAGAGACCAAAGTTTTTATTATCCTAATAATTTTTTTAAAAAAAATACTCCCTCTTATCCTTATTGTTTCTATATCTGATTCAAAATTTAAGTGACTTGAAAAGTAATTAATACACGTATTTGTCAATTTTTTTTAAAATTAACTTTTTTGCTAACCCCTACAATTAATATTTAAATATAGCTCTTTGTATTTTTTTTTTCTATCCTTCCCAATGTGATTTAATATGAGTAAAGTTAAAAAAATTTTAAACAATTGACAGATCAAATGAGTTAATTACTCTCTTTTTTTTTTAATTATGATAAATTAGTTATATTGGCTTGTATTGTAAATAGGAGGCAGTTGATCTCATACTTTCTCCGGTCTTTTTTTTTATATAAAATATCAAAATTAAATTGATTTAGCCTTTTTACTACTCCTCCAGTCCTAATTATAAGACCCAATTGACTTATTTGAGCAGATTAAGGAAGTAAGTTAAGTTGGTTATTTATAATAAATAAGTGTTGTCATTCCTAAAATATCCTTGCTAATTAAATATATTGGCTAAAACTATCATTATTAGAAGGATTATCTTGAAAAAAAATGCATAAATATAAGAGATAAAATGGATTTGGGTCTTATAATTAGGACCAAATAAAAAGTTAAATTGGGTCTTATAATAAGGACCGGAGGAGTTATTCTATTTAAAGTCATCTAAGCATTAAATACATTTTTTATCAATTTTGCTTCTAGTTAATTTTTTTATTCTCTATCCTTATTTTTTTCTCATATTAGATTTTCTTTTTTATCTCATTATTAGTGCTTTTCTCCCTTATTTGATTCTTTATTTTATAATGACATACTTAAAAAAAATCAATGTTTACAGATTTATTATTACTATTAACTATTTTATTTTCTTAAACCGTTTAATTTAATGAAAAGTATTTTCTTAGCTAAGGGAGCATCCAAGAACTTTTCTCGCAGGAAGAGATAGATTGGGGGGACCATCGAGTGATGCAACCGCATCCAGTCGACATTAAAGTCTTCTTTACACATAACATAAATTTTGACTCCATTTCATCGCTTGTAGAAGTTTGTTCATTTTATCCGACAAGGACCCGTAAGTGCCTTTTTTTGTTTTCAAAAAAAAAATGGTAGAAAGAATTTTTCTTAATTTATTTTAATTTAAATTTTAAATAGAAGAATCAAATTCTCAAATTTTAGACTAGACGTCTAGACTTAGCTGTTCGGAACCTCTCCATTTTCATTCTCCTCCTCTTTCCTCCTCTTTCTTTTTTTAACTTTTGAATAATATATTAACAGTTAAGATTTAAACTTTTTAAAAATATTATTAAAATACTAAATTATAAAAATAAATAAATAATAAATTAAAAAATATATTAAATTTTAATTCTAATGCTATGCAAATACACTAAATATTTTTTAAAAAATTATAAATAGTTTATAAAAAAATAAAAATCTGAACCGTTAAAATATATTAATTTATAATTAAAAAAAACAGAAAATAGGAAGGAAACAGCGGAAGTTTCAAACTAGACTTGTGAGAAGGAAAAAGCAAAGTCTCTTTGATAACATCACTGAAGGATAAGAGATTGATTTTGAGTTTTGACTCGAGTAGTTCATTTTTTAAAAAAGAAAAACAAATCAATATATAGTTGATTTATCGTTTTTTTATTTATTTCACTTGAAATGTTAGTTCTTTTATTTTAAAAATGTTTAGAAGGGCAAGCCTAAACAGTGTTGCTTTTGTTGAATTGGATTTAACAGTATTAAACTCATGACTCGTAAGATGATCAGGGGAAAAAATAAAAAGGCCTGGTTACCTAGAAAAAAATTAATACCTCCGGTTTTTAATATAAAACTCAATCGACTAATTTGATGAGATTAAAAAAAATCACTAAATTACTTAACTATAACATGTGATACATGATCTTACTAAAATACTTATGTAGATCATTAAATTATTATATTAATTTATAAGTTAGGTAAATTAGTTTAAAAAAATAATAAATATAAATAGTTTAAAGTAATTTAGTAACTTACTTAATTTCTTCATATTAGTCAATTGATCTTATATTAAAAATTAGAAGCAACTTAAAACTATCTTTTTAAAAATTTGATCTGATTAAAGAACAGGAAAAGAACTCTCGCTTCCTTAAAACAACAGCATCAGTAAAAGAGATAAGGGCATCAAAAAAATATTAAAGTTTTGGATCTTAGCAAAATTAACATCTAAAAGTTCTTTGAAGTATTTTTCAAAATATAAAGAGTAATATTTTAGAAAGATCAAATAGAAGGGGATGAGAAATCATAAAAATAAACTTCATAAACTAAAATCAAAGCGCCATTGAATTAAAAAATTTATTCTGGTATTTTCCCAAAAAAATAACTATTTTTTATTTTAATTTTTCTGGTCAAAAAATTCTATTTAAATTTTGTACTACTATCTCCCATGTCGGCAGCGGAGCTGTGGGGCTAGGCAGCTTGTGTTGTCTGCCTCAAAAGTCTATCAGATATTTCAGAATCCACCGTGGCGCTGATTCATATATTTCAGCATTGAGGCCCACTTTGTTCATATATTTCTATTTTATTTACATTTCACTATTCTTCAAATTTATACATCCAAATGCATAACTTATTTAGTATTATCTTTCTTAAAATGTTTTTACTAATTAAATTTATTAACTATAACTATCATTATTATAAAATTATCTTGAAAAATTAGATAAATATGAGAGATAAGTGAATTGAAAAATTATACTTATGACTGAAATAAAATCAAATGAACTTTTATATTAAAAATAGGAAGTAGTATATAGTCAGCGTTTTCAGCCCTACAAATCTTATTTCTTGGATGTACCTACCCAACACCCTAGTTTTTTTAGTGATTTAATTTTACTCCAAATCTTTTTTTTAATGTAATTTTACAATTTTTTGTGTAATTTTACTTATGATTTCTTTTTATTTCGGTACAATCATGTGAAAGATTGGACCAAAATAAAAAGATTATAGGTAAAATTGTAAAAAAAAAAAAAATCATGTGTAATAGTGTATTACTAAAAAGATCAATATGCTAAATGCATTTAAAAAAATAAGATTAAAGATAAAATTGTGTGAAAAAAATTAGCTAGCTAGGCAAATAAAATATACGACTCTAGTCCTTATTATTTGTTATTTATAGAAAAGGATTTTGGTTTTTTTTTCAGTTGTTACTTGTACCTTTTTTAATATTTCATTTCTAATTATGCCCCTATTAATTATAGTACAGATAAAGAGAAGAGGAATAAATGAGAGAAAATATATTAGTATTTAATGTTATCCTTAACAAGAAAAACAGTAAAAAAATTTGATAGTAAGGAATTGGAGGTTGAGAATTGGAAGTGGAACTGAGGACCTGTTTAGAACAGTTTATAAGTAAGTTATAAGCTGCTTTTTAATAGTAATTTATAGAATACGATGTAAACATGTGAGAAAAATTTTATCTCGATTTACGTAAAATATACTTATGGGATATTTCTACCACTCGGGTAAATGAGCCGAGGCCCAAAACTCATATTTTTGCCCGTTTGTAGGCATGGAGGCTGATTCCTATGGAACTCGCTTCCATCAAAATCGATGGAAGTGAGTTATTTGCCTCCCCTATGGAACTGGGTTCCATCCCCAGTTTCATGGGTCTATTTCCTCCCTTGCCCTTGTACTCTTCCACCTTCCCTCCACCAACAATAACCATGATTCTTCATAGTGACGAGGCGACAATCCTCCATAACCACGGCAACGATGACCTTACACTGGCGACAGCGACCCAAACCCCTTGGTGGATGTGTTTGTGCCTCTCAATTTCTATTTATAAATCATGCCTCTCTCCCTCTAAGTCCATCAATGAACAGGAGCTTCCATAGATTTTTATGGATGAGGACGACACTGAGATGAATGAGAACGACGGTGGGATGGAGGAGGATGACAGTAGATGGTGAACAAAGCTTCAGCTTCAAATTTGCGACAGAGGAGCCTTTTGCCTTGTTTTGTGACTTCAGATTTGATTTTTTAGCCTAATCAATCTGATTTTGCATCTTGTTCATTTTTTATTGTGATCTATTTGATCTGGTTTGTGATTTCTACTACATTCGATCTGGATCTAGTTTTTTGTTATTATTGACGGTTTGGTAGTAACCAATAATGGCTTCTATGGTGGTCGACAGTCATTTTTGTGGAGGATGATAGGGTGATTGAGGCTATTTTGGGTGGAGGCCGGAGTTCTCTTTGGAACGTTACATTTGTCATTTCATATTTCAAATTACCATATTAATTAAAAATTATATCATACTTTCATGGTCATATCAAACACACTTTTAGTCTCACTTTCATGTCTAGTTCTGAAAAGACTTATTCTTAATACAAAATTATAAAACAACTTTAAAATGATAAGCATGCTAGAAAAAGAATTAAGTTGGAGTGTTAAAATATTATCATGATTATAAAGAGTTTGTCTTATTTTGAAAATATCCTAAGAGACTCAAGATACATAAAATACCTATGAGTTTAACAACAAGTACAATAAGGACCCAGGGCACGATAACTGCCCACAAGCCCCTCATAAACATTCATCTCACAAAAACTCATGGCATAAGAAACACAGGTTGCTTAGCCCAACTCACAAATCATACACATATTCAATCCATAAGAGTAATAGATGCAACCAAGTCTTATGGCCTCAAGTCATTCTAACAGCACTCCATCAAATACAGTCATCTAACAACTAAATAAAGAAAGTATAGGTCAACAAAATCATTGGCTCTAAGATGGCAATATACATAACATTATATGCCTAAACGAAAAAATGACTCTTAGACTTTGCTCGCCTATGCCTCTGATTGCTTCCCTTCACACTGAGCCAAACTAGATAGTTCTCATGAAAAGTATTAATGAACAACTAGGTGAGACATAAAGTCCTAGTAACTAAGTATTAATTTATGATATTTACAAGTAGGATGGCAAGTTGGTGAAATAGTGCTTAAATATTATTTAAGTAATAAATAATAATTTAATAGATATAACCACATGAAAGGAGTATATCTCACTATCCACAACACAATTCCTATAAAAGTACACATATGCAACAACATAATGACGTATGCCCTTCCATCACCATACTCCTCTTTATGACTCCTTAACAAGAACCTGAACTTTCTGTGCTGAGTAACCCGGCCAAAGGTCACTCTACTCACATCAAGCAACGGGCCCGCTCCTACACCTACACTGCCCAAGAATGGACTATAGTACAAAAAGTGTCTACCCAAGAGTTCGTTCTCAATTTTGGGCCATGAAAAACGAAAAACTATGGGGGTTTGACAAAAAGGCCAAACAGTACGATCAGTAGTATAGGCATGCTGCGTGGACTTCAAGAACAATTATCCTCCACTTAACATAATCCCAACCTCCATATATGAACCCTATGCATAGTGTAAAACCCTTAACCCATAACATTATAACTCGTCATAAAATCACTACTATGGTAGAAAAGGAAATCTGTTAACATGAACTACCATAGTAGAAAGAAATTTGCATATATTTTTAGAAATTAACTTTCAAACTCGGGTCAGATCCAAACTCAGTTGCATGCAACTAACATCAATCATTCACAACCATTGGGCCTCCGAGCCTCCAACCCGGGTAACAGAAGATATCAAAATCAGCCCATATAAATAGTTTCCAACAATGTAAATCAAAGTCCCACAAACAATAGAAAGGGCCTCCGGCCAATTTAAAAGTGAGAAGATACACTTCCTCCGGTTTACAATAAAGCAGGGCAATCAAAATATTTCAAGTGACCCTAACTGTGGCAATATACAACTGGTCATACATAAACAAAGGCTAGAGGCCTAAAGTTAACCAAGCTCAAGCCTCTGCGTCTCTTCCCGAAGGCGCATGCCTAGAACCTTCACCTGAAAACATTGTAAACCACGGGGTGAGACAAACGTCCCAGTAACCAACCTTTCCAATTCAAGGTACTACTAAATAGGTGCTCGTGAGGTGTCAAGTGGGGCATTTCACAAGTAATATTATAAATGATAGCCACAACAATTCATGCAAGTGCAATGATGCAATTCCCATCAACCATATCCCTCACTTTGGGGGATTTTCAAGAGCCGAACCCGGCCTATCCCTCACTATGGGGGACGTAAGGAGCCATAAAAGACATATCCCTCACTCTGGGGGACGTACTGAGCCAACCATCATGCATTAATGGAGGCCTTACCACGTGGTAGTAACTATCAAAAACTCTCACCAATTCCCAATTCATGCATCATGCTCAAACCATAATCAAATAGTAATTGAACATTTCATAATTAACTTCTTTCAGTGGCATATCTTTCACAATTCCAAGATTTATTCATATCAATCGAAACCCCACAAGACGGTTTTCCTTTTTATATACAACATACACTTTGAACATAATTGTTACTCGAAGCACAAAACATAAATCTACTCACAATACCACAGAAGCATGTACTAAGGATTGGAAAGTGGTTACCTCTTGCCTGAGCAAGGAATAACAACCAACGATATGGTCCGTGCACCAACAAGGCTCACAACCGGTCTACACAAGCACACAAACACACAACTACCATGTATTAGCTTTCAACTAATAATGTGGCCAAAACAACAATTGGGGACACAAAATTCTTAGCTCCAACCAAAACTCTACCCAACTCAAAGGGTATAACCATCAAAACAACACTCCAAGGTCATAAAAGTCCATTAAAACATCAAATCCCCTTCAAGCATCAATTAGAGTTCAAACCTCAAGGACCCACTATAGGAATTCTACACCCAAACATCCCATTTGAGCAATTGAAGTTCTAACAACAATCTAAACCGATTAAACATCCAATTTAACCCTCCTTATCATAACCCAAATCACAAAACTCAAAATCAATCTCCACATTGTCATCCTCAGTCACAAACCTCCCAATCTCATGAACCCTAACTTCAAAAACTCCAAGATCCTTAAATTCAAGAAAACTACACCGATTAAATACTTAGACTAACCCAAAGCAATCAATTAAACTCAAAACAATCGGTCAAAAACCTCAATTTCATCACAACCTAGAAAACTCTAGGGTTTCACCATAAATCCTTAGAAGTTCCAAGAAAGAAAGTAGATTAGAGGTTAAAATCACTTACTTGAGATAATGGATCCTTTAAAATGCCCCCTCCAAGCCAAAACACCAAAACCCTAGCAGAGCCTCTCTCTCTACCTCAGATTTTTCTAATTTTCGCACAACTGAACCCCTCCCGCGACTATATAGATTCGGACTCCTTCGTCGCGGCGAACTAATCCCGTGAGGGATTACTCGCCTGAAAACCCGACTTCGCCGCGGTGAAAGCTTCCCGAGAGGAAACTCTCGCTCGCCTAGAAGACCTTCGCCGCGGCGAAACCTTCCCAAGAGGGAAACCCTGTTCACCTAGACAACTTCGCCGCGGCGTCCCTATGACTTCGCCGCGGCCAAACCTGCCCGAAAGACAATGCCTACCTGGTTCGCCGCAACGAACATACCCTGAGAGGGGTATGTTCACCTATACCTCCAACATACCTCAAATTCAACCCAAACACCAAGATCAACATTAAATCGCTAATCTATCCTCAAAATCAACCAAAAGAGGCTATTAAAACCCGATAAAACGCAGGATGTTACACATAGTCACAATATAAATTAAAAATATCATGGTTTTTTAAAAATAAGATGATATAATTCCAAACAAGTACAACACTTTCTCATTTTATTTAATAATATAATATTAGTATATCAAATTCAGCACCACAAGAAAACATAATTTCTAATAAAATACAAATCAAGCATAATACTTCACCAAAATTCATCAAATAAGAAAATAAATACTTTATTCATAGACATACTTTCACAAATTAATTTGAAAAAAATAAAAGCATAGTAAACATCTTGCAATCCAAAGCATGTATATAAAATAAATTAACTCTGGTTACCTCTACTCCAAGCTTAACTTCACAGCTTGAGAAATAAGAGCACAAATTACAAACTCTGAAGTATAAGATAATTTACAAATAATGTAGATACAATTTAATATATATACAAATAAATAACTTAAATTACATAGAATTTATTATTAATAATATATATATTTACTACCCAAAAATTCTTACTTCAAATAACATTTTTCTTCTACCCAAATAACTCATTTAAATTATAAACAAATATTGATTTTATTTAATTGTGTAAAATTTTCAATTTATAACTGAAGTTTCCAATTTAAAATTTTTTTCTAATAATATATCCTTAACCTATTTAATATTTTAAACTAATTAAAATCTCAATAATATATTAAATAACCCAAATAAGTTATTTAAATTAAATATAATCAATAAAAACATTCTATATGTCTTGAGTAATACATTTTTCAACTAAAATCTTATTTTAAAATACTCAAAACAATCAATAAATAAATATAAACATATTAAAATCTCAATAATATATTAAACAATCTAAATAAATTATTTCACTTAATTTTAATTGGTACAAATATGATATATATATATATATAATAAATGACAGATTTTTTAACAAAATAAATTTATTTTTTAAATACCAAAAGTAACAAATGGACAAATCTAAATTGATTAAAATTAATTACTTATTTACCTCTAAATTTCTATGGTCATCTATTATCAAAACTCAATACTTACTCCATACCTAAATCCCAAAATTTTCTCTAAACATTATAATGATACTACTAATATAAAGCTCTAAATATATAGAAAATATTTATAAAAAATTTTAATAAAAAAATATTTTATATACCTAAATGATCCCTAAAATTTGTATTACCCCTCAAAATGTTAATACTTCTCTGTTTCTCTCTGTTCTCTCTTTCTCTTATTCTCGTTCTCTCTGCATACACCTCATTTCTTATCCTATCACCTTTTCTTATTTATCCTTCAACTTCAACCGTCTCCTCCCGCATTTTTCCTTCTTTCATTAGTACACCTCTCCCTTTTTTTTTTTTTCTTTCCTCTTAATTACCCTCAGTTTTTTCACTGAATTTGGTGGAAAGGCTGGGTGTTTTGTTTTTTTTAATAAAATATTATTATTTTATAATAATAAAATATAATTATTTTATTTTATTTTTTTGAAAATAATAATTATTTTTTATATTAAGATAATATTTAGGATGTGACAAGTTCTACTTCTATTTTCACTTCTGTTTCCACTTTTACTTCTTACAAAACCATTTCCCCATATCAAATGGGGCATTAATGTTTTTCTTAATATGTGAAAAATTCTTACAAATTACAAATAATACGCATCAAAGTGGTACTAATATATTGCTTGTGTAGGCTGTGCCAGGCTATCAGCTGACAGAAATATGATTCATGCTGTATAAAGATGAGTATGTTTATGTTTCAATATCACTTCCAACGTAATAATTTTATTACTCCTACTTATCCTTAACCTATGAGTGAGTGGGAAAGTAAAATTTGGTTCAAAATTTAACGTCTCAATCTACTATTTTTATCTTTAATATAAGAGTTAAATAATTAATTTAAAAATATTAAAAAATTAGTTATTTATCATCAATGTGTGTTGATCTCTCTAAATTATTATCTTTAATCATGTGTATTGCAACATTGGAATTATTTTTTGATGGGAATATCTTGTAATTAAAGGGATATTTTTTACAAAATAGATTGAGATTTTATATTTAGGATTAAATTTAACTGCCAACTACCTCATATTAAGGACAGTTATACTCTAATACTTAGATTGATACATTTTAAGGAAATCAAGTTAGATTTATTTGATTTTTTTAATCTATCAAAATTAGTTAATTAGCTTTTATATTAAAAAATAATAAATAAATAAATAATAGACGCCATAGTCAGTGGGAGTTGGATTTGGGAGGGGCTAATCTCTTATAATATAAGATTGCCTTTTATAAAAAGATATTTATGTCTAAAAAAAATAATAGGCAGTGTAAAGTTTTTTTACAAATTCTATTTTAACTTTAATATATATTATTTTCTAATGAACTCGCAACTTTTTTGTGTTTGATTACCCTACCATCTAAATATGTCAATTTTTGACAAAATCACTTTTTTTATTGAAAATTATGATTTGAAAAGTTTAGCCAAACACTATAATTGTTTTCAAAATTACTTTTAAATTGAAAATTATGATTTGGGTATAAAACCATGGTTTTTGATAGAGTGAATTTTTTGTTTTGCTTTTTTAAATGTATAAAACCATGGTTTGGGATAAAAAAATATTTTAATCTTATATTTTTTAAATATATATACACATATTAATTATTACCTCCAATCCTTAATATAAGAGCTAGACAATTAATTTATTAATATTAAAAAATTATTAAAATTAAGTATTTATAATAAATAAATATTGTATTTCCTAAAATACTTGTTAATCATGTGTATCAGGATTATTATTTGATGGAGCCTTTAACATGTGTAAATTAATATAAGGAATGCTTTGAAAAAAATAGATAAATATGTGAGATAAATTAGATTAAAGTCTTATATTCATAATCAAATTAAATATTTAATTAGCTCTTATATTAAGGATCAAGATAATATTAATTAATTATATTTTGCATGTATAATTTATTATTTATAAATTTATTATTTCAAACAAAAGTATAATTTGTTAGTTCTCCCGGCGCCTTCGCGTGGGAGTGAGAGTTCTCTCCTTTAGCACGTGAGAGTTCAGTTTAGGCATAACGGCCTATTGGCGGGAAAGGTGGTTAGGGGAAGGGCGGCGATCGGAGGTAGCAGGTGTATTACGGCGGCTTACTGGTGAAGTAATGGCGACGGGCGATAGAAGTAGGGAGGCAAACACCATTGATGTTCCATTAGTTTGGAATGAAGAAGAATCGAGGAATGCGTTGATCGGCAAGATCCTTTCGGAGAAGGAAGTAAGTAGAGCAATAGTTATGACTGTAGTGCAGAAGGCGTGGAATCTCTCCTCTGGTGTGGATGTGGTTTCTGTTGCGAAGAATGCTTTCTTCTTTAAATTCGCTGATGATGTGGAATTTAACCGGATTTTGAGAGGTCGACCATGGTCGATTAATAGTCATGTATTGAATCTTGTGGAGTGGACCAAATTTATGGTCGTTGAGGACTGTGATTTTAGTAAGTGTCCGATTTGGATTCAACTGCACGGAGTTCCCTTAGAAGCAGCAAATCTGTCCAATGCTATCAGTATTGGAAATTAGATTGGGGATGTAGTAATGGTGGAGGATCCTAATTATAACAAGCGTATGCTTCGTAGTTTTTTGCGCATACGAGTAATTTTGGATCTTAGGCCGCCATTGGTTGCTGGATTTTGGATGTTGAAGCCTAACGGGGAGAAAACTTGGATTTCTGTCAGGTATGAGAAACTTCAGGATTTCTGTTATCGTTGTGGAAATGTTACTCATGATTTTCGTAACTGCAATTTGCCAAGACTAATGTCAGTGCCAGATCTGAGAAACCACGCTATGGTAAATAGACTACTACTGAGCAGGTAAAGACGCTAGAGGATACGCTGTTTGTAACCAGAGAGGGATGGCCTGAAATAAATGTAAAGTGGCAGAGAACTAAGGAGAGCAAGAGGAATTTACAGAAAGAAACTACCAAGAATGAGAATATTTTCTCACTCTCGGTGGAGAATAAGGAGGAAAGGAGTAATGTGGTTCCTGAGATAAAGGAGAGTTTGAAAGAAAAGCTGAGAGATGACTTTGTTGAACTAAGTATAAACAAAGATGGTGATAGTTTCACTGAAAATGTTGACATAAACCTGAGGGCTTCAAAGGCAAACAATTATGAAGTTGGATCTAGCTCTGGACTGGTGAAGGACGATCTTGAATATGCCTTTGAGGACACTGTGGAAAACTGTGGTTACAGTGTTGAATTGCCTCCTGAAGAAGAAGTAGGAGAACAAGCTTTGGTGCTTTATGTGAAGCAGGATCTACACGAGGTGATGGAGAGTTTCCAAAGGCTTAGTCTGAAGCGTGAGGCTGAAGAAAATTTGACTTCTGATCTGAGTAAAAGGAGAAGAATTACTGAAGTGGTATGTGAGCAGCCTTCTATTGTTACAAATTTTGCTAGTAGTCTAAGGAAAACAAAAATGAAGATAAGGAAGGCTGCTTTAAAGAGAGAAAGGAAGAAGTCTGTTGTGAAGACTCAAGAGGTAACTCATTATGATAGGATGGAGGGGTTTGAATTTGGTGATGCTGAAGGCATGGGTGGTTGGCCTCAAACAGCCCCCATGGAGCCATGAAGCTACTCTCCTGGAACTGTCAAGGTTTGGGGGCTGCCTTGACAGTCAAAAATCTTAAGGACTGCAATAGAAAGTTTAAGCCCTCTGTTATGTACTTAATGGAAACTAGAATGAGAAGTAAGAAGTTACAGAAAATTAAAAGATCCTGCAGATTGGAAAATGAGTTTTATGTTGATCCTCAAGGTAGATCTGGTGGTCTAGCACTTTGGTGGAGTGAAGGTATTGACTTTGAATTTCTATTTCATTCACGGAATTTGATTCATGTTAAAGTGAGCTCTACTGTGATAAATATTCCTGATTTTATCACATTTGTTTATGGTGCCCCTAAAGTTGAAGATAGAGAGGTAGTTTGGAGAAGGTTGAGATCCATTGCTAGGAGTGTTAGTGGACCCTGGCTGTGTGTTGGAGACTTCAATGAGGTAATATCTCAGGAAGAGAAGGAAGGTGGCAGGCCTATCAATGTGAGAAGGGTCATGAACTTTCAGATGCTCCTAGATGACTGTGGCCTCATTGATTTAGAATTTAAAGGTGCCAAGTTCACTTGGAATAATAAGAGGTGTGGGGGTGCCAACATCCGTGAAAGAATCGATCGTGCCTATGGCAATATACTGTTCAG